>NW_005871208.1:1531268-1564223 GCF_000147115.1 Myotis lucifugus | reverse complement strand
CCCCCCCGGGGGGTTCGAGGTTTTGCTTCCCAGTCAAAGTCACATACCTGGGTTATAGGTTGGATCCTCAGCCCTGGGAGAGGGCACTTGAGGGAGACAACCAATCGATGTGTCTCCACATCAATGCTTCTCTTTCCCTCCTTCCCTCTCTCCCTCTCTTCCCCTCTCTCTAAAAATCAATGGGAAGAAAATATTCTCTGGTGAGCATTAACAACAACAACAACCTTAAAATCTCAAGATAAGTCTACAACCATCACTTTGTAGCATTTGTTCTGAAGAATCCAGAAGAAACAAACTGTGGTAGTTATTGGTTACTATATAACAAATTACCCTAAAACAACAAACATTTATTATCTCAGTTTCTATGGGTCAGAAATTGGTTATTGCAAATCACTTTCCAATTCCTGACATTTGCAATGTCTCATATTCATATCCTCTTCTCCATTTTCCTTATCATTTTTTACCCTGACCACTGCATTAGTCTCCTAATGAGTCTTCCTGCTTCAATCCATGTAATGTGTAGCTACTAGATTTATTTTCCTAAAGCATAGTTCTGAATACATTCCCCTGCTAACAAACTTTCCATGACTCTCTCTAATTGGCTTGGGCGGACATTCAAGACTGGTATACTCCAGCCCCAAATCACTTTTTTTCTACTATCCTCCCTTGTCTGCAGTTAAATTCCAAACATGCACACCTGTGCTTTTCTAACTTATTCTTTCCCCCTCCCCCTCTTTGCTCTTTGTTTTGCCTGAATACTCTTTCCTCATTCACTACCAAATGGGTCAATAATCAAGGCTCTTCAAATGTCACATTTTCTAGGAAGCTTTTTTTGAGCTTCTTTCTCTGAACTCCCCTAGGACTGCGCCTGTATCTTCTTTTGGCATTTGTCATTTTCCTCCTTGAATTGCCTTCACTCCTCCTCCATCAACTCCTCAAGGGCAGAATTCATGTTGATTATCTTTGTGTTTTCTGTGCATTAGCATCTGGAACATTATTAGTGCTCAGTATATATTTGTTGTTGCTACAGTCAGACTTTTAAGGAATTATATTCATTGAGGCTATCATAGCACATATTGATTCATATACCTGGATTCATTTAGTGTTCATCAAACTGGAAAATGTAGCCCTTAAAACCAATGGTTTCTTCCATAGGAAAAGAGCAAAAAAGGTTTCCTCTTTTAGACTTTTTCAAACTGAAAAATGTTTGGAAACTAGGTTAAAATAAAGCAAACAAGCAAATGCATATGTTTATTTTCCAGAGACTGAATTTACTAAGCTAATTCGCTTAACTTAATATTTGAGGTTTTTACAATAACTTGGTTGAAATTGTCCAGATTTTCTTTTGAAAACCATCCTGTTATATATACACACACAACACACACAAATAAACATATATAAATAGCAAATAATTATACATGGCAGTTAAAAAAAATCTCAACTATAGCCTTGGCCCATGTAGCACGGTTGGTTGGAGCATTGTCCTGTACACCAAAAGATGGCTGGTTTGATTCTCAGTCAGAGCACATACCTAGGTTTTGATTGGATCCCTGGTCAGGGCACGTAAGGGAGGCAATCGATCAATGTTTCTCTCTCACATCTTTCTCTCTCCCTTCCTCCCTCTAAAAAAACAAAAACAAAAATGTTCCCTTCCTGTAAAAAAACAACAACCTCAACTACATTAATAAATTTTAGTTATATAGCCCTAGCTGGTTTGGCTCTGTGGATAGAGTGTCGGCCTGCGGGCTGAAGGGTCCTGGGTTTGATTTTAGTCAAGAGCACATGCCTAGCTTGCAGGCCCCATCCCCAGTAGGGGGTGTGCAGGAGGCAGCCCATCAATGATTCTCTCTCATCATTGATGTTTCTATCTCCCTCTCCCTCTCTGAAATCAATAAAAATATATTTTAAAAAATTTTAGTTATATAAAACATTCTCTGTCCCTCTCTGAGCCTTAGAATTCTAATCTGTAAAAGGAAGGCATTTAACTAGATGATTTCAAAAATCTTTTTTGTCATTTTATGAATCGGTGATGCTAATTGTGGATATTATGATCTTTCTCCTGGTAAAACTGGCAAAGACATTCTTCAGATAACCAGGACTAAGCTAATCTATAATAATAAAAGCATAATATGCTAATTAGACCAGACATCTTTCCGGACGTCTTTCTGGACAACCTTCCGGACTAAGCTGGGGCTGTAAGGGAAGCCTGGTTCCCTGGTGCCTGCTGGCAGCTGGAGGAAAGCCTGGGTCCTGGGTGCCAGAGGGAAGCTGGTACTGGCAGCCAGGGAAAGCAAGGCCTACCCTTGCACAAATTTTGTGCATCAGGCCTCTAGTCCATTAATAAGAGAATATGGTTTATATGCTAGTTACTTCCATTTTGTTCAGCTTGTATAGCTGAAATAATAAATTGTCATTGTTTTATGCTTTATGACCACACAATCCAAGCAAAATTTATTACTACTTTAACAATGTGTATTTATCTAAAGTAAGTCTTTTTATCACTGAGTTTTGAATGTGTAAGGTTAATTTTAAATATATATTAGTATTATATAGGGGTTCTATTTTTTAAAAATCTGTATTGTTGAAAGTATTACATATGTCCCCACTCCACCATTGACCCCTTCTGGCCTACTCCCACCCACCGCCCCAGGCCTTCACCACCCTATATTCTGTGTCCATGGGGTATGCATATATGCATACATGTTCTTTGGTTGATCTTTTCCCACCCACCCACCACGCCTTCCCTTTGAGATTCAACAGTCTGTTCCATGCTTTTATGTCTCTGGATCTATTTTGTTCATCAGTTTACTTTGTTCATTAGATTCCACATATGAGTGAGATCATGTGATACTTGTCTTTCTCTGACTGGCTTATTTCACTTAGGATAATACTCTTCAGGTATCTCCATGCTGTCTCAAAGGGTAAGAGATCCTTCTTTTTTACTGTTGCATAGTATTCCCTGGTGTAAATGTACCACAGCTTTTTTATCCACTCATCTACTGATGGGCACTTGGGCTATTTCCTGATCTTAGCTATTGTAAATTGTGCTGCTATGAACACAGGGGTGCATGCATTCTTTCTTTCTTTTTTAAAATAAATCTTTATTGTTCAGATTATTACAGTTGTTCCTCTTTTTTTTTTTTAATATATTTTATTGATTTTTTACAGAGAGGAAGGGAGAGAGATAGAGAGTCAGAAACATCGATGAGAGAGAAACATCGACCAGCTGCCTCCTGCACATCTCCTGCTGGGGATGTGCCCGCAACCAAGGTACATGCCCCCGACCGGAATCGAACCTGCGACCTTTCAGTCCGCAGGCCGACGCTCTATCCACTGAGCCAAACCGGTTTTGGCTACAGTTGTTCCTCTTTTTTCCCCCATAGCTCCCCTCCACTCGGTTCCCACCCACCCCATGCCCGAATCCCCCCACTGTCCTCGTCCATAGGTGTACGATTTTTGTCCAGTCTCTTCCTGCACCACCTTCCCCCCCTTCCCCCTGAGAATTGTCAGTCCACTCCCTTTCTATGCCACTGATTCTATTATATTCACCAGTTTATTCTGTTCATCAGATTTTTTATTCACTTGATTTTTAGATTCACTTGTTGATAGATATGTATTTGTTGTCACTTTGTTTTTCATAATTTTTATCTTTACCTTTTTCTTCTTCCTCTTCTTAAAGAATTTCATATAATACTTGTTTGGTGGTGATGAACTCCTTTAGCTTTTTCTTATCTGTGAAGCTCTTTATCTGACCTTCAATTCTGAATGATAGCTTTGCTGGGTAGAGTAATCTTGGTTGTAGGTTCTTGCTATTCATCACTTTGAATATTTCTTGCCACTCCCTTCTGGCCTGCATAGTTTCTGTTGAGAAATCAGCTGATTGTCGTATGGGTACTCCCTTGTAGGTAACTAACTGTTTTTCTCTTGCTGCTTTTAAGATTCTCTCTTTGTTTTTTGCCCTTGGCATTTTAATTATGATGTGTCTTGGTGTGGTCCTCTTTGGATTCCTCTTGTTTGGGGTTCTCTGCGCTTCCTGGACTTGTAAGTTTGTTTCTTTCACCAGGTACGGGAAGTTTTCTGTCATTATTTCTTCAAAAAGGTTTTCAATATCTTGCTCTCTCTTCTTCTGGCACCCCCATAATTCGGATGTTGGTACGCTTGAAGTTGTCCCAGAGGCTCCTTACACTATTTTCATATTTTTGGATTCTTTTTTCCTTTTGCTTTTCCGGTTGGGTGTTTTTTGCTTCTTTGTATTTCAAACCTTTGACTTGATTCTTGGGATCCTCTAGTCTGCTGTTGGATCTCTGTATATTAATCTTTATTTCAGTCAGTGTATGCTTAATTTCTAATTGGTCCTTTTTCATATCCTTGAAGGTCTCACTAAATTTTCGAAGGTTTCTAGAAGATTCTTGAGTAACCTTATAACCGTGGTTTTGAACTCTATATCCAGTAGTTTGCTTTCCTACATTTCTTTCGTTTGTGACATGTTTCTTTGTCTCTGCATTTTGGCTGCTTCCCTGTGTTGATAGAGTGGCTTTGTGTGCTAGGTGTCCTATAGGGCCCAGTGGCTCAGCCTCCCTAATTACCTGAGGTGGACACTCTTGGTGCACCCCTTTGTGGGCTGTGTGCACAGTCTTGTTGTAGTTAAGCCTTGATTGTTGTTGGTATCACTGGGAGGAATTGAATTGGCTGTGAGGACCAGCTGTGTCTACAATGGGAGAACTGCTGTGCTAGAGACACGCTTATGGGGCAGGACTTGCTTCAGTGGAGCTTTGGTCTCACTGAGTCTGTCCCTTGAGTGTGTAGCTTATGGATCTGAAGAGTTGTAATCTGGTGTGGTCTCACTCTGACCACTGGGTACACTGGCTTTTGGATCTCCAAGGAGGTACAAAGTCAGCCACTGCCTGCAGCCACCCAGCAGGAGCTACAGAGAGATCTGCAGATTCCTCCTCTTTGTTTGGGTTTGGAAGTGCCCAGATGAGGCCCAGCTGTGAAACAATGCAGGCTTCTGTTGAGCCTGAGGCCTTCTTTTGGAAGCTTAGGCTGCTCTTTGATCCAGCAGCAGTTTGTTAGGTTTTAGATTGCAAAAGAACAGGCCATTCATATGCAAAAGTCTCTGTTTACAGTTTGGGTGGGGTTGTAAATTGGGTGGGGCGAAGTCTCAGGGAATCATCAGGGCAGAGCAAACAGCAATGGCTACCAGTCAGTCCTGCCTCCGAGAGGTCCCTGGGTTTCTGTGTCCTGTGGCCCCATGCAGGAACAATGATTGCTGCTAGCACCTCTGTGAGAAAGCCACCCTCGCGTTCCTGTCCCGATGCCAGACAGTCCAGTTTCTCCCTGTATGAGTCTGGGTCCCCAGAGTCTCTCCCAGAACTGGAGTTCAGAGCAATCAGGAGCTTGTATCTCGCTCTTGATTGGAAAAGACAATAGCGTATCCAGTTGCCAGCCCGTTTCTGCTCACACCTCCGTACCTCCGCACTTCCGCACCTCCACACCTCCTACCAGTCTCAATGCGCTTTTCTCTTTCCTTCTAGTTGTATAACTTCCACTCAGCCAGCCTCCCCATGGTTATGGATGATATCCGTTTTGTCTTTTAGTTGTAGTTTTGATGTGGTTGTGTGAGGCAGCAAGTACAGGTGTGTATCTATGCCGCCATTTGGTTCCTCCTCCCATACATTCTTTCTCATTGGTGTTTCGGGTCTCATAGGATATGTTCCTAGAACTGGGATCATTGGGTCAAATGGCAGTTCCATATTTAATTTTTTGAGGAAACTCCATACTATTTTCCATAATGGCTGTACCAGTCTGCATTCCCATCAGCAGTGTACTAGGGTTCCCTTTTCTCCACATTCTCACCAGCACTTGTCATTTGTTGATTTGTTGAAGGTAGTCATTCTGATAGGTATGAGGCAATATCTCATTGTTGTTTTAATTTGCATCTCTCTGATGATCAGTGACTTTGAACATTTTTTCATATGTCTCTTGCCCATCGGTATATCCCTTTTGGAGAGTGCCTATTTAGGTATTTTGCCTATTTTTTAATTGGATTGTTTGTCTTCCTTTTGTTAAGTTCTATGAGTTTCTTATATATTTTGGAAATTAGTCCTTTATCAGATGTATCATTGCCAAATATGTTCTCCCATACAGTGGGCTTCCTTTTCATTTTGTTGATGGTTTCTTTTGCTATGCAGAAGCTCTTTATTTTGATGTAGTCCCATTTGTTTATTTTCTCCTTAGTTTCCTTTGCCCTAGGAGATGTATCCGCAAACATATTGCTATGAGAGATGTCTGAGATTTTGCTGCCTATTGTTTCTTCTAGGGTTTTTATGGTTTCACGACTTATATTTAAGTCTTTATTCCATTTTGAGTTTGTTCTTGTGTGTGAAGTAAATTGGTAGTCTAGTTTCATTTTTTTCACAATTTCAAAGTACAGTCTCTTTATTGAAGAGACTGTCTTAACTCCATTGTATGCTCTTGCCTCCTTTCTCAAATATTAATTGAGCATAATGGCTTGGGTCAATTTCTGGGGTCTCTGTTCTGTTCCATTGATTGATATGCCTGTTCTTGTGCCAGTACCAGGCTGTTTTGATTACAGTGGCTTTGTAATATAACTTGTTATCTGGTATTGTAATCCCTCCAACTTTGTTCTTCTTTCTCAAGATTGCTGTGGGTATTCGGGTCTTTTTTGGTTCCATATACATTTTTAGAGTATTTGTTCTAGATCTGTGAAATATGCCATTGATATTTTAATAGGGATTGCATTGAATCTGTAGGTTGCTTTGGGTAATATGGACATTTTAATGATGTTAATTCTACCAACCCATGAACATGGTATATCCTTCCACTTGTTTATATCCTTCCCTATCTCTTTTTTCCATGTCCTGTAGTTTTCCACGTACAAGTCTTTTACCTCCTTGGTTATGTTTATTCCTAAGTATCTTAATTTTTTTGTTGCATGATAAATGGAATTATTTGTTTAGTTTCTCTTTCTGAGAATTCATTATTGGTGTATAAAAATGCCATCGGCCCACTGGCATGGCTCAGTATTTGAGCATTGACCTATGAACCAGAAAGTCAGGTTTGATTCCCAGTCAGGGCATATGACCAAGTTGCGGGCTTGATATCCAGTGTGGGGCATGCAGGAGGCAACTGACCAATGATTCTCTCTCGTCATTGATGTTTCTGTCTCTCCCTCTCCTTTCCTCTCTGAAATCAATAAAAAAATTTTTTTAAAAATGCCATTGAATTTTGGCTATTGATTTTATATCTTGCTACATTGCCAAATTCATTTATTAAATCTAGTAGGTTTTTGGTGGAGTCTTTAGAGTTTTCTATGTATAATACCATGTAATCTGAATAATGAGCGTTTTATGTTCTCCTTTCCAATTTGCATGCCTTTTATGTTTTCTTGTCTGATCACTGTGGCTAGCACTTCCACTACTATGTTGAATAAGAGTGGTGAAAGAGGATATCCCTGTCTTGTTCCTGTTCTTAGGGGAAATGGTTTTAATTTTTTCCCATTGAGGATGATGTCTGCTGTAGGTTTGCCATATATGGCCTTTATCATGTTAGGCATGACTCCTCTATTCCCACTTTGCTTAGAATTTTTATCAAAAATGGGTGTTAGATTTGGTTGAATGCTTTTTCTGTGTCTATTGATATGATTATGTGATTTTTGTCTTTCAATTTGTTTATGTGGTGTATTACATTTATTGATTTGGGAATATTGTACCAGCCTTGCATCCCTTGCAGTAGCTCAAATCTGTTTCCTTTTTCTTTCTTCAGCTGAACTGTTTGCAGCAGAACTCTAGCTCTCTTCTTTACAGGATCCTCTTCCCGCCCCGCCCCCCCCAATACACACACACACACACACACACACACATGCGCACACACACACACACACGCATGCACGCACACTTTCTGAGAACAGAGACTGACTGCCCTTGTCAATGCCTTCCTAACTATGGAGGCCAGAAGACAGAGGAGCAAGATTTATAAGTGTTAGAAGAAAAAAACATTGCTCTAAGGCAGGGGTCCTCAAACTTTTTAAACAGGGGGCCAGTTCACTGTCCCTCAGACTGTTGGAGGGCCGGACTATAGTTTAAAAAAAAGCTATGAACAAATTCCTATGCACACTGCACATATCTTATTTTGAAGTAAAAAAATAAATGTTTTCGGCGGGCCGCATGTGGCCTGCGGGCCGTAGTTTGAGGACCCCTGCTCTAAGGTATAGGTACTCTGGAATTCTATATCTAGAGAAAATACTATTTGGTAATAAAAAAGAATGAAGTATTGATACATGCTACAACATGGGTAAACCTTGAAAACATTTTGCTAAGTAAGAAAGAGAAGCCAGTCACAAAAGACCACATATTGCATAGTTCCATTTATATGAAATGATCAGAAAAGTCAAATCCATAATGATAGTATATCAGCCCTAGCCCATTTGGCTCAGTGGATAGTGTTGGTCTGCATACCAAAGGGTCCTGGATTTGATTGCAGTCAAGGTCAGGTACCTTGGTTGCAGGCTCCTCCCCAGCCTGGGCCCTGGTCAAGGTGTGTGCAGGAGGCAACCAATCGATGTGTTTCTCTCACATTGATGTTTCTGTCTTTCCCTCTCTTCCGCTCTCTCTAAAAATCAATAGAAAAATATCCTCAGTGAGGATTAAAAAAAATATATAGTATATCAGTGGCTGTCTAAGACTGGGGGATGGAAGGCATGAGGAATGACTGCTAAAGGGTGTGGTCTTTCTTTTTGGGGTGACGAAAATGCTCTAAAATTGTGATGATGGTTGCACAACTATATGAACGTAACTAAAATCCACTGAGTGTGCACTTTAAGTGGGTGAATTATTTGGTATGTGAATTACATTTTAAAGTTGTTAAAAAAATGAAGGCAAAATTAATACATTTTCAGATTCAAGAAAAATAACAGTTCATTGTGAGTAGACCTGCATTACAATGAAAGCTAAGGAAGTTCTTCAAGCTGAGGGGAAATGATACCAGAGGGAAATTCAGATGTTCAGAAAAGAATGGAGAATATCAGAAATAGTAAATTGCTGGGTAAATATGAAGGACTTTAATATACATTTGCCTAATAAAAGCAAATATTAGAACATTGGTGGGCTGTATAATGTATTTAGATGTAATTCATATACAGGGTGGGCAAAAGTAAGTTTACAGTTGTGCGTATGGAAAATAATATTTTCTATCTTTCTTTCTATCTATCTATCTATCTATCTATCTATCTATCATCTATCTATCTATAAAAAGAGAAAATATGCAATTTAGGCCAGGATGCCATAACGGGTCATGACCAGACAGGAGGAGGTTGCACGTGGAGGTGAGGCCTGGAGCAGAGACACAGAGAGGGGGCTGGCGAGCCGCCATGCCCCGGCTCAGGCTGGCCTCCCAGAGCCGGAGTGGACACGGACAGGGACAGGGACAGGGACAGGGACAGGGGGCCGGCCTGCAGCCTCCGCACCTGAGCGCAGGCAGGCTTGGAGAGGAGACAGTGGGCCTGCCTCCCATGGAAGCAGTGCGGCTCCCTCCTGCCTCCTGTGGAATCGGTGTGGCTCCCTCCCGGCTCCCGTGGGCACTGGTGGCTCGATTCCACCTCCCGCGGAAGCCTCATGGCTCCCGTGGAAGCAGCACGGCTCCCGGCAGCGCGCTGCGGTTCCCACCGGCTCCCACAGAAGCCGCGGCGGCCTACTGCATGTGATATCACGCGATGGGCTACTAGTAATAAATAATAATATAAGAATAAACTGTGTTTTGCGTATTTACAACTTTAAACATACTTTTGCCCCACCCTGTATTACAACTATAGCATAAAGATGATGGTTCTTCTATTTGAAGAGATAAAATATTAATCCTAGTAGGCCGTGAAATGTTAAGGCTGTATTCTAAATCTTAGAACAAGGATTAAAAAATAATTCAAAAAATTATAGTTAAAAATCTAACAAATAAGTTAATGTGGAATTCCAAAATGATTTAAATAATCCCAAAGAAGGCAGAAACACAGGAACAGATAATAATAATAATAATAATAATAATAATAATAATAATAATAAACAACCAGAGTGGGGGGGATGATATATAAAACAAACACTTTAAAGGGACAACACAGACAGTGAGTCTTCCTCCGTAACCTTTTCCATGGGGATCTGTACTGTCCAGAGCCTACTAATGCAAGTTCTCATTGCAGCTCTGTTCACAGAACAAGGGTAAACAGAGGAAGCACAGTGCATGGGGAAGGAAAGTGGATAGAATATAGGAGTCTTCTTAACTGTGAGGAATTTGAAATATGCAAATAGCTGTGACACAAAAACATTTTGAATCTTCACCTTTGGAGAAGAAGCAGGCATCCCCTCAGTGGGAAAGGTATGGCTAGGTCACCTCCCAGGGTCTGTCATGTATAGCAGCTACCTTAGGGAGGTGAGGAAGGGCAGGAAGACATCTGGCCGGTGTAGGGTTCTGTTATGATAGATAGCTACTCCGTGGTAGCATTTCGCAGGGTTCTCTCACCAGCCTTCCTCTCTTTTTGTACCGAAGGCTGCAAATGCAAAGTGCCTCCAGGAACCCAGCAGGTAATGTGAATGATTAAAGTACCCTGGCAGGCATTGGGGCATACTGCAAGCAGAGCATGTACTCCCTGTGGCAGAGACATTTACTGCTCACTCAGTATCCATGAGCTTCTTGCTGCGGGGGATGTGACTAGTTCTGGCAAATGGACTGTCAGTGGAAGTAACGTGTGCCCTGTCCAGTTAGACGCTTTTCATACTTTTGCTCTTGGCTTATGTGACCATGGGGAACACAAATCGAAATAGAGCCATAAGGTATAAGTAGCCTGGATCCCTGAGTCAATGCTAGGAAGAAAGTTGCCCAGGAAAGTTGCCTGATTCACCCTGGAATTTCTTGAACAAAAAACAAATCTTCATTGTGTTAAAACCCTTCTATTTTGGTATGTTAGCTTAGCCTACCCTATCCATCTTCTTTAAAGGCAGTGGTCATGACTCAGCCCAGACTCCTATTATCAAGTGAAATGTGGGCCCAGCATTGTTGGTCTTCCACTTTTTAGAAGATCAACCAGAAATAAGGATTTTGGGGGTGAAATTCCAACACCTCTCCCATCCTTCCATTCTGTACCACCCCCACTGTCTTTGCTCTAGTTATGACTCTCCTTTTCCCTCTGCTTCAGGAATTGTCCCACTTCATTTCCATTTAGTCTACCCAGCACACAGTGAGTGCCTGCATCAACTTTTCTAAAACAGAGCTCTGTGATGGTTAACTTTAAGTGTTAACTTGACTGGGAGGAGATGCCCAGATAGGTGGTAAAACATGATTTCTGGGTGTTTCTGTTAGGGTATCTCTGGGAGCGATTAGCCTTTGAATTGGTAGACTGAATAAAGCATCATCGCCTTCACCAGTATTGGTGGACATCATTCAGTCCGATGAGGGCTTGAAGAGAACAAGACAGAGGAAGGGCGAACTCAGTGTCTCTGATTGTGCTGAGATATCTATCTTCTCTTGACCTTGGACACCGGTGCTTCTGGCTCTCCAGCCTTTTGATTCAGATTGAATTATACTACTGGCTTTCCTGGTCTTGGGGATGGCAGATCACGGGACTTCTCAGCCTCCATAATTGAATGAGCCAATTCCTATACTAAATCTTATCTTATATATCTCTATATATCCTATTGCAGGGGTGGGCAACCTTTTTTGTGAGTGCGTGCCAAAACCAGCAAAATCTCTGACTCAAAATTCTTCTGCATGCCAACCCTAATTTTTTGAGAACATGTTACACCTACTTGATATCTCTTAAGGTGTGTGTATGTGAAGAACCTTGAAGAAATAATAAAATTCATTCGAGCGACAAAAACACAGTATATGATGATGAAAAATACATTTATTTTTTAATGTATACATGTACACTTATAGTCCGACAGAAAACTTTATGACTCCGTTTGATATTATCAGTGGGACTTTTGCTGCTGCATCACTGATGACAGAGATTTTACATCAGGTTTATATTTTGTGACCTTCAGAGATATGCACAAGCTACTACTTTCATCCGTCAGGCTACTCCTATTATGAGACTTAACAAAATTCATCACTGAGAACAAAGATTCACAAGTGTATGTGGATGAAACCAAAACACTGGTCGGATCTAGGAAGGCAGGGCGAGTTAAAGCAGAGGCATAGAAATTGTTCTTCCCCTCTCTCGTCAATCCATGTCTATGGTCTTTAAGATAACTTGTTATGTAAAATTATTCATTTATCTAAGATGTACCTACACTGAATTTATCTGAAAAATAAAAAAGTCGATATTAAGAAAAAAATTGTAAATGGAAGATTATAAGAGAGGGTTTTGCGTGCCAGCAAAAGTTACTGGCGTGCCATGTTTGGCACACGTGCCAGGGGTTGCCCACCCCTGTCCTATTGGTTCTATTTCTCTGGAGAACCCTGACTAATGTACACATTTCATCTCTTTCCAAGGCCCTACAACCTAGCATTGAAAGCACTTCATAATCTGCCTTTAGTTTGCTTCTCCTGTTGTAATGTACCCCTCGAATCAGAAGGACGCCTCAAGAAGTCGAATTAAAGAGTCACATTTATTGCAATCCGGGACTATGAGGGGCCATCTTGCTCTCCCAAATATCATAGTGATAAGATGGCCGAAATACCAGACTTATATAGGCAAAGATCACAAAGGTATTGATTACATCCCAAGGTTTGGAATGAGGAACCTGGTTCGCAAAAAAAGCAGTTTACAGAAGCAGAAGCATGTTATCTAAATTACAGTTTTGGGTCTCTGGATCACTGAATTGACAGAAACACATTATCTAGAGCCCTTGGGTCTAGAATGAGGAACCTGGTCAGACTTAAGCATGTTATCTAAATTACAGTTTTTGGGTCTCCGGAACACTGAGTCAACAGGGACATGTTAAATGGAGCCCTCTGACCTTGGGATAATTGTGCTGTCGTTCCCAGGTAAAGGAAAATGTGCTTGATAAGACCAGTATGACCACAACCAGTGGGGTATTCACATTACAATCAATAAGGCATTCAATCGAATGGGATGATTTATATAATTCAGAAAATCAAAATAACCTTTCTATTGTTAAACAAAGCAAATAGGTACAGAAGCCAAACAGCAGGGTTAAAGTTAAACTATAGTTTCTACCTGAGATGACTGCTACCATACTTCACTCCAACCTTATCTGTTGCCCCCAACTTTTGCCTTGCCCAAAGTAGACACTGGGCTTTCCCACTGTTACTATTCTCTTAACCTAGAATAGCTGTACCTTCTGTTTTGCCAAATCCTACCTATTCCAACACATTTTCCCAAGTCATCTTCTTGGCCTGGTCTCCTATTTAGTTGTGCACTTGGTTTATTCCATCCTCCTAATTAGATTATAACCCCAGGAGGTATTTAAAAATATATATTTTTTATTGATTTCAGAGAGGAAGGGAGAGGGAGAGAGAGAAACATCAATGATGAGAGAGAATCATTGATTGGCTGCTTCCTGCACACCCCCGGCTAGAGATCGAGCCCACAACCTGGGCACGAGCCCTGATCGGGAATCGAACTGTGACCTCCCAGGAGGTATTTTAAAAAAAATATGTTTTTATTGATTTTTAGAGAGGGAGGAAAGGAGGGAGAAAGACAGAGAGATAGATAGAAACATCAGTGATATCGATGGGCTGCCTCCTGCACACCTCCTATTGGGGATTGAGCCGGAAACCCGGCATGGTGCCCTGACTGGGAATTGAACCAGTGACCTCTTGGTGCATGGAATAACACCTAACTAACTGAGCCACACCAGCTGGGCTCCACCCCGCCCCTCCCCCCCCCGGAGGTATTTTATACATTTTTTTCTCTCTCCTCCAAGGTCTTCTACCTTGTAAATGTTCTTGTTCTTGTTTTTGTTGTTGTTATTGTTCTTCTTCCTCCTCGTCCTTTTCTTCTCCTTCTCCTTCTTCTCCTCCTCCTCCTCTTCCTTGTTAATCTTCACCTTGTTATGCCCAGATTTCAGGATCCCCAAAGGACCAACTGGGAGCCAGCCGAGTCCGATGCAAAAGCAAAAGAGTCTTTATTCGAGCTAGCTCGAGCTCCCCATCCACCACACTCGCCGACGCAGCGGCAGGAGGCAGAGAGAGAGAGCTCTGTGGGGAGAGGGGTTTTATAGGGGGGTTGGAGTAAGGGGAGGAAAGAGGACTGTGGGCCCTGCCGATTGGCCAGGCGCAAGTCGGTGTCTTGTTACGCAGGATGTGGTCTTATCTATGGCGTGCACTTCCCTTGATTATCATTGGTTAGTTTAAAGAAATCCTAGGTGTGGCTAGCAGAGGCTTGGGCTTCCGGGAAGAAGCTCCTTGCTGAGCACATGGCTAATGGCTGCTGCCCAAAAATGGAGGATCCAGGGCAAGATGGAGGGCGTAGCCCTCGCCCTTTCAACCTGAGCATATTTTTTTCCCCACTGATTTTTTAAAGAGAGAGTGGAAGGGGAGTGAGGGAGGGGGAGAGGAAGAGAGTGAAGTATGGTAGCAATCATCTCAGGTAGAAAATATAGTTTAACTTTAACCCTGCCGGTTGGTTTCTGTACTTATTTGCTTGCTAAAATAATAGAAAAGTTATTTTGATTTTCTGAATTATATAAATCATCCTATTCGATTAAATACCCTATTGATTGTAATGTGAATATCCCACTGGTTGTGGTTATACTGGTCTTAGAAAGCACATTTTCCTTTACTTGGGAAGGACAGCACAATTATCCTAAGGTCAGAGGGCTCCAGTTAACGTGTCCCTGTTGACTCAGTGTTCCGGAGACCCAAAAACTGTAATTTAGATAACATGCTTAAGTAAACTGCTTTTTTGCAAACCAGGTTCCTCATTCCAAACCTTGGGATGTAATCAATACCTTTGTGATCTTTGCCTATATAAATCTGGTTTTGGGGCTGGGGCGGGCACTATGAGATCTGGGAGAGTGAAATGCCCCCTCATAGTCCCGGATTGCAGTAAATGTGACTCTTTAATTCGACTTCTTGAGGCATCCTTGTGTGATTCGAGGGGTACATTACAACAAGAGAAAAACATTGATGTAAGAGAAACACATCTATTGGTTGCTTCCTGCATGAGCCCTGACCAGGGCTGGGGATCAAGCTTGCAGCCCAGGTAGTGCTCTTGAGCAGGAATGGAACCCACGACCCTTTGGTGCTTGGGTCCGCACGCTAACCTGCCAGGGCTATAAAATGTTCTTTTTAAAAAATATATTTCTATTGATTTCAGAGAGGAAGGGAGAGATAGAAACATCAATGATGAGAGAGAATCACCGATCTGTTGCCTCCTGCATGCCCCCTACTGGGGATCTAGCCTGCAACTGGGCGTGTGCCCTGACAGGGAATCAAACTGTGACCTCCTGGTTCATAGGTTAATGCTCAACCACTGAGCCACACCGTCTGGGCTAAATGTTCTTTTTGATGAGGATTTCTGCTTGAGGAGTGTAGATGGGATTTTTCTTGCCCAAATCCAACCTCTATCACCAAAGATGCCATAGTTTCCACTTCCTGGATTTGAGATTGTTAGTCAAAGGAGAAACTAGGGAGGACTTTGGCTAGAGAGTTGTCATGTAGTGTTTCAAACCTGAATCCAGCTCTGGACCCAGGCAGGAGAGCAGTCTGGAGTTGCTTATTAGGACAGGCTTGTTTGACAGTAGCAGAGACAAGTTCTCTCTTTCCCCTTCCTTTCACTTACCAGTTCAGACTTTTTAATGCTGAAATATGTTTGAGAAACAACTAAAGGCCCCCTCAGAGTTTAAAAATCTATAGTTAATTGTGTGCTTTTGGCAGGTATTGGTAAGAAAATAATTCAACCAATTAATAGTTTTATTGTATGTCTGTGGATAAATGAGAAATGAATAGTGACGTACTCTCTAAAAGACAAATCAAAGGTAAATGCAACGGGGCAGAGCTAGGGATGAAATAATCACAGAGCCTGGTCAAGTTACACTCTTTCCCATCTTGACCTTCCCCCTCTCTTTCCTTATCTCATTCCCCCTCTCTTTCCTTATCCAAATCCTCCTCGTCCTTCAAGGATCAAACAGCGGTTCTCAACCTGTGGGTCGAGAACAATGAAAATACATCCTGCATATCAGATATTTACATTACGATTCATAACAGTAGCAAAATTACAGTTATGAAGTAGCAACGAAAATAATTTTATGGTTGGGTCACAACATGAGGAACTGTATTAAAGGGTCGTGGCATTAGGAAGGTTGAGAACCACTGTTAAGACCACTCTTACTCCCGGAAGCCATCCTGGATGATTCCAGACTCTATTGCCCTGTTTTGAATACCAGGATTAGTAACCTTTGCCACAGGCAGTGGTTCTCAACCTTCTGGCCCTTTAAATACAGTTCCTCATGTTGTGACCCAACCATAAAATTATTTTCGTTGCTACTTCATAACTGTAATGTTGCTACTGTTATGAATTGTAATGTAAATATCTGATATGCAGGATGGTCTTAGGCGACCCCTGTGAAAGGGTTGTTCGGCCGCCAAAGGGGTTGCGACCCACAGGTTGAGAACCGCTGGTTTAGAGCTTAATGATGTATGTAAACTCTTCGCTGCTTTGTGTGATTTCCCAACTAAATCCTAAGTTCTTTGAATAGTATAAATAACAATAAAGCAGATATGTTTATTAAGCATTTGTTATGAGCTTGGTACTATGCTAATATATCTATATATTTAATTTAATTTAACCCACCCAACAACCCCATGGGGAGATACTGTTATTACTATTTTATAGATGAGGCAACTATATTATAGGATAATTTTCTAATGACTCTCATACAAATGTGAAGTGAGCACACATCAAAGATTTTATTTAACTCACTAATTAAGGAGGGAACCTACAATTTGTTAAAACCAGTTGAAAGAAGAATCTGAAGAGCAGACTTTATAGGCTATCAGGAATGCTGAAATGAATGTGCTAATAGGGACAAAACTGGTTAATATCCTACAGGTATGAAAATGTAATATTTGGAATCATCTTTTCTACCGGGCGGGAACCAATTTTATCTAATTGGACAGAGTTCATTTGCATTTCTCTGGACAAAATAATTTGTATTAAAGTCAGTTTTTCCAACTTACAAAGTTGTAAATGAATCTAGTTAAAAACAAAGGTTATACTGAACATATTGATTATCTTCTTGGTATATCTGAAAATAAGATGTTGAAGTCCTAATTGGGAATCTTTAACATAAACCATTTTTATAAACTTAAAAAAAGTCAAGCCCTGGCCGGTATGGCTCAGTTGGTTGGGTGTCCTCCCGTGTACCACAAGATGACCGGTTGGATTCCTGTCAGGGCACATGCCCGGGTTTCAGGTTCGATCCCTGTTTGAAGCATGTGTGGGAGGCAGCTGATTGATGTTTCAATCTCATGTCCATGTTTCTCTCCCTCTCCCTTCCTCTCTCTCTAAATACCAATTTTTTTAAAAGCCCATCTGAATTGCATCTCTGATAAAAAAAAAAAAATTAAAGGTACAGGCCCCTACAGATTTAAATAACACTGAAGGTTCCCTGGACAAAGCCCAGAAAAACCACTCAGGAATCTTTTGCTCATTTCAAAGTCTTTCAAAAATTTTTCTGCACAGAATTCTTTTATTCTTTAGCATCTAGCACAATATCTGGTGCATATTAGATGTTTAATCAGTGTGGGCTGGCTGATTGATGAGGATTATTGAATGGTGGATTATAAAGTGTATACTAGATTGAAAACCATGACCAAAGTATTTTGCATCTTCTTCATCAAGAAGTAGAGTCTATTTTCTTACTCCTTGAATCTGGAAATGTTTTGTGATTTGCTTTAGCTATTAAATATGTCAAAAGTGACGTGTGACTTTTGGAGCCTAGACTTCCAGAGACCTTGCAGCTTTCACTCTCTTGGGGCTGGCCACTACCAAATAAGAAATGCAGGCTATCTTGCTGGAGACCCACATGGAAGAGAACCAAACCATCCTGGCTGACAGCCCCAGCCAACCGCCTTTTATGTGAACGAGGCCATCCTGGTCCAGGTGACTACAGCTGCTTGAACAACGTCAAGTGAGACCAGCTGAAGAACTGCCCAGCTGAGCCCGGCAAAAAGTGCAGATTTGTGAGTAAATAAATGGTTATTGTTTTAAGCATCTAAGTCTGAGGGTGTTTTGTTTTGCAGTGACGGCTAATCTGATAGAGTACTGTCTGTGCAGTCACAGAATGTCAGCCAGGGGAGGGGGACAAGTGCTCTCCATTGGGAATATAGGCTGCTCCTCCTGATTGAATGATCTAGCTCAGCTGTCCTGCACCCAGCTGGTTGGGAGCCTGTGGTACTCCTGCAAGGAAGTATCACTACTACTTGGGTATGTGATTTGCCCCGAACCTTCTAGGTGCCCATGCAGCCCCTTTGACAGGCTCATTATCTGCACTGGGTTGGGCACTTGTCGAGAAGTAGAAGCCAATCCTCTTTAAAAGAAGAAAGGCAGTAAACAAATAACACACTTCCAGGAAGTTTACACCCGAACACGGACATGTGCTCAAATTAAAGTACAAAGTTAACCTTATCCTAATATTTTTCTCCTCCCTTCCTTGAATCTCTATGACACTTTCACTTTCCAGATATCTCTCTACTTAGCTTGTTTGAGTGCCAACCTAGCCCAGTGAGTAAGTAAGAATGACAGAGGGGGAAGTCAAGAGATTTGTCCAGCACCACACAGATGCTTAATTGTAGGCCAGATCCCAGGCCTCCTGCTATAGTGCCCAGTGGCCCAGTGCTGGGTACTGCCCCAAGCAGGTGCTATTTCTCCTAGGATCCTCAGTCCAGGATGCACACTGTAGACATACATATGAACTCGGATGATGCCAGTGTGGCAGTGTGGTGTCAAGGGAAAGATCTAGTTTAGTCTGTTAGCTCCATCAGCTAGTCAGTCACACAACCTCTGTCTCAATATCCTCAGTGAGATTAAAATTATATCTACCTACACATTAAAAAACCTGTAAATTATGCCTGGCTGGTGTGGGTCAGTGGTTGAGTGTCGACCTATGAACCAGGTCACAGTTTGATTCCCAGTCAGGGCATATGCCCAGGTGTGGGCTCGATCTCCAGTGTGGGTTTTGCAGGAGGCAGCCGATCAATGATTCTCTCTCATCATTAATGTTTCTATCTCTCTCTCCTCCCTCTCTGAACTCAATAAAAAAATATTAAAAGACCAACCAACCTGTAAATTATGGTTGTATCTGGAATGAGGTATGGGTCTGGGCGCCTGAGCTAGGAGGAAGACTTACTTTTCATTGTATATCTTTTGTACTATTCAACTTTATAATTGTGATGATTAATTTTATGTGTCAGTTTGTCTGGGCTAAGAGATACCCAGGTAGCTGGTAAAACATTACTTCTGGGTGTGTCTGTGAGTTGTTGATGGAAGAGATTGGCATTTGAATCAGTGGACTGAGTAATGACCATCCTTACCAGGGAAGGCAGGCATCATCCGTTCTACTGAGGACCCACATATGACAGAAAGGCAAAGGAGGGTAAATTCACTCTCTGCTTGAGCTGAGATACCCATTTTCTCCTCCCCCAGACATTGGCATTCCTGATTCTTGGGCCTTTGAATCCAGACCAGGACTTATAGCATTAGGCCTTGATTTTCAGGCCTTTGAACTTGGACTGAATTACACCACAGTGGCTTTCCTGGTTCTTCATCTAGCAGACAGCAGATCATGGGACTTCTCAGCCTCTATAATTGTGTGAGTCAATTCCTGTAATAAATGTCTTATATATCTCTCTATATATCTTACTAGTTCTGTTTCTCTGGAGAACCCTGATACAGTAATCATAGGGCAAACATTACTCATTCAATAACAATACTAATTAACCAAGAAATAAATGATTCATCTATAATAATTCTAATTAATATCATATTTTAAAAAATGAAATTATGTCTTTCTCCAGTGGTATATAGAGCATTTGACACTTCCTCCTTTAAAGGCCAAAATTATTTTTAGTAAGAATTATTAGTTTTTTGATTCACTTTTCAGCTCTAGAACAATTAACAATTTAAAAATATTGCTTAACTTAAAAGATATTATTCAGCCCTGGCCAGTGTGGCTCAGTTGGTTGGAGCATAGTCCCGTGCAGAGCACATACCTAGGTTGCCAGTTTGATCCTAGTTGGGGTGCATATGGGAGGCAACTGATCGATGTATCTCTCTCACATCGATGGTTCTCTCTCTCTCTCTCTCTCCCCTTCTTCTTCTCTCCCTCTCTAAAATATATAAAAAAAAGGAAAGAAACAAAGATACTATTCAAATCCAGTATAATATTTCATGTATGAAGTAAAGATTTCATTGCCAAACAAAAATATTATACTTTTCAGTTTGCATTGTCATTATTTTAAATTTCAAACACAAATGAAAGTTCTAACTGACCACATAGAATGACAGAATTGGAGCAAGTCAAGTTTTTTTTTTTTGTTTGTTTGTTTTTTACAATCACTGTGTGTGTAGTTGTGTATTTGTCATCTACTGTTTAAATCCAGGATTATGTATTATCACAAAAGCTGGCTGGGTGACTGCTTGGACAATTCTAAACTGTTACAAACTTTTCTTAAAATAAATTGGTATAGTGGAAAACATTGAGTATTCACTCCATATAGAATAGTATGTTTATTAAAAGGTAAATAATGAAAGTATGTTAATTTGAAGCTTACCCATTCTATATAATCCTATATAATAAAACCTTAATATGCAAATTGATGTAACAGTGGAACGACCTGTCACTATGACATGCACTGACCACCAGGGGGCAGACACTCAATGCAGGAGCTGCCCCCTGGTGGTCAGTGCACTCCCACAGGGGGAGCACCGCTCAACCAGCAGCTGGGCTCATGGCTGGCGAGTACATTGGCAGTGGCGGAAGCCTCTCCTGCTCTGCTATTGGTGGGCGGTAAGGAGTGAGGGGTCCCAGACTGAGAGAGCCCCAGACTGCGAGAGGGATGTCTGACTGCCGGCTTAGGCCCGATCCCCTTGGGGTCCTGGACTGTGAGAGAGCGCAGGCCAGGTTGAGGTACCCCACCTCCTCCCAGTGCATGAATGTCATGCACTGGGCCTCTACTTTATTATTCAAACTCAACAGGAATTACAGCAATTGTTTATAACTTATACCAACAAAAGATGTTCTCACAGGGCATTTATCACTGATCTTGTTTGGAATTGCCCACACATGAAGATAATAAAAACAAACTTTTAATCAGTTTTATTGATAGTTTTAAAATTCTCTACAGACAATGCACTGGCTTATTGCCTAATCCTAAGTGGACTACTCCCACAGACCTTCCCTCCTTACAAGGTCCTTGCTAAAGATCAAATGGGCCCTAGCTGGTTTGGCTCAGTGGATAGAGTGTTGGCCCGCACACTGAAGGGTCCTGAGTTCAATTCCAGTCAAGGGACAGGTTCCAGAGGCGGCCGATCAATGATTCTCTCTCATCATTGATGTTTCTATCTCCCTCTCACTTCCTCTCTAAAATAAAATTTAAAAAATATCAAATGGGGTAATATTTTCAGGGGGTCCCAAATTCAAATGCTGCCAGGGTTCAGAGAAGCAAACATGTGAGGTGGTGTAATCCACAGTCACAGAGAGTGGTGCAGGCTGTGAAGACCAAGGAGCGTACGCCCTGCCTAAAGGCATTCATGCTAATGTCTTGTCTGAGACACATCCATGGGGTGGGCTGACAGCTTGTGACTCCTGATCAATAAACAATTCAAAGTTAGGTCTGGGCTGACTTCAAAGCTCTTTCCACTATGCCATTTGGCCTTGCCCTAAACCCCAGTTTCCTCTTCCATAAAATGGGACCATCTATCTTGGGAAGCTTAGGGACTATTTATTTCAAATTCTAAGCACAGCCCTGGTCAGTATTAGGTGTTATTATGAAGGACCTAAACACTCGGTAAAAATATCACCTTACTTTGAAACTGAATGATAGGTGGATACTGATTTATGTCTGAGGTAAGAACAGAATAAGAAACATGGGAGCCTGGAGCAGCTGAGAGCTGAGGTGTGTGGCAGTTAGATTAGAAGTGAGTCTACTCGTCCCAGTGCTTACAGAGGGGAGAGGTGAGGACGGACGAGGACTGTCGTGACGGGAAGTGTGGCTCTCCATCAGGGAAAGAAGGGCGAGTAGGTCTATCTCTGGGGTCCTCACAGTTTTTAACAGCGTGATGTGCCATCCACACGAACATTTACAATTCAAATTACTTAAAAAATGGCCACGGGGATGTTTGTTGCAGGTCACTTTGTGATGGCAGAAAACTAAAAGCAATGCAAATATCCAAAACGAGGGGACTCGTTAATGAAAGACATTATGCTATATCCATTCATTGAAGGCATACTATTCAGTTCTTAAAAATAATATTAGAATCAATGTAGATGAATATTTGTTGATGAGGAAAGAAATTCCCATTACATGTGTAAAAAGGAGATTACAAAATGATGGATACACTTCAATCTCACCTTGGTGAAACAGAAACAAGTGTATGTTAAAAGATCTTGAAGACAGCCCATGTGGCTCAGTTGATTGGAACGTCATCCGGCACACCAAAAGGCTGTGCGTTTTTCCTGGTCAAGGCACATAGCTAGGTTGTGGGTTTGATCACTGGTTGGGGCACATACAGATTGTTGTTTCTCTCTCACATCAATGTTTTTCTCCCCCTCATCCTCTTTCTCTAAAATAAAAAAAAAAAAAATCCTCTGATGAGGATTAAAAAAAATCCTGAAGGACATACATCAAGGTATTAGTAATCATTATCTCTAGATGGTGGTATTCTGGAGATTTTAAACATTTTATTATTTCTACTCATCTGTGTTGTCTAATTTTCAACAATTAACACACCCTTCTGTTATAATAAGGAAAACAACAACATTTATTTTTCAAAGGGTGTTAAAAAATAAAATAAAAGGATGGTGAGAGTTAGATGGACAGGAGCAAAGATTGTATTAATAATCTGGAAATGTACCTAGTAGGAGACCCCTGACTTTCCACGCAGAGTGAAGGAGTATGAGAGGTATGTGTGTGGAGGGCCAGATTGGGGGAAGGGCCAGGAAAGTTGGGATAGCTTGGATACAAGGGAGATGTCATGGTTGGGGGCCCCATTCCTGGCATTCATATTGCCAGTTCCTTGACTGCTGGCCCATGATCATTTGCCACTCTATCCACATCTCTAGCATGGCTCTCTAGAATGAACTTCAAGCCTGGGATAAAGCTCTGGGAGGGACTTCAGTCCCCTAATGTCGCATGTACTCCAAGAGGTCATGACTCTTACGAACTCTGCTCACTGGGAATATTGAAAAGAAAGTGGAGGTGAATGCGGGTGGAGAAGCCAACTATTAGCAGCTTTGGCCAGATGGTGGTGCTGTAAGGCAGAAAGTCAGAGTACAGCATAATAGTGCTGGGTTAGACAGGAACAGCCATCTGCACCGGGAAGGCCACCAGGGGGCAGAGGGAGATTAAGAGTCCTGCTGCTTCCCCAGGGCCAGCTGGAGTTACCAGTCAACAATGCCATCAGCTGCCATTCAATGAAACGGAACATGGTAACAATGAAGTGCCAGGGACAAAACAGAATAACTCAAACAGGTGCAGATCTTGAAACGAAACGCTTAAAGGTACAGCTCAAAGTACCTCTCCAGGCTCATCCCTCAGCCCCCCCCTGCTTGCTCTAAGCCTCGCCCTCTTACCATGTCTTTTCCTTCTTTCCCTCTGTCCTTCCTTCTCCCATATTCACTGAATATCAAAGCATTTAGCCAGAGCCTGGGAAGGTAAGGGAAAGATCCCTGTGGATGAGGTGGGGAGGAGCTAAGTGAGGGGCAATGTGTGTGTGTGGAATGGGTGTATCAAGTGTGACTGGCGAAGAGGACCACACCCCCAAGTCCTGGCAGTGAGGAGTGTGCCTGGTTAGAAGAGCCGGGTGAAGCCCAGTGGGGCTGAGGATTGGTCAACAAGGGGGAGACTGGAAAAGCTGGAGCTGGAGAGAATCAGGGGCTTGACCACGTAGTTAGGGCATTTCTGAGACCATGGAAGGATCTAAGTAGGTGAGAAGACCATGTTGGGATGGTATGTGGAGGAGTTGCTGGTGACCACGAGAAGACCTTCCATTAGGGAGGTGTTGTAGTACAGAGGAAAGATGGCTGCAGCCTGGACAAGGTGTGTAGATGAGAAGAAGGTGTTACAGTAATAAGTTTAGTTAGTATAAGATAGTATAATCAAATTTCATTTCTTTATTAGAGTGAATTTTAAACTTTACTTAGTAGTGAAACTTAACTTGTGTGTGTGTGTGTGTGAGACCCTGATAAGTAACTTGTAATGCCCTGCAAGCTAACTCCTGACCAATAACTCCCAGCATGTTAACTCCTGATAAGAAACTTGCAACCTCCTGCGTGTGCATCCTGATAAGCCCAGAAGGCCACCGGAACACACTGGCAAGAGACACTGAAGAAGCCTGTTATAGTAATAAGTTTAGTTAGCATAAAGTAAACTCCATTTTTGTATTAGCAATAAGTTAGCATAAAGTAGACTCACTTTGTATTAGCATAAGTTAGCATAAGTAGACCCCATTTTATTCTTAGACCAAAACTTGTAAACAACTCCAAAATTAAGATGTATGTATGATTGATAAACTTTGAACATGGTCACAACTTTCCTGCCTGAGTGTATACCTAGATAACAGGGCGGCACCCGTGTATGGCACCCGATATGAGACACTGAAGACACCCAGCTTCAAGGATTTAAGGAGAGCAAATCTGCTGAGGTTCAGACCCTTGTCTGCCCTCCACAGACAGGATGCTCTCCTTCCCCCTGGAAACTGCCAGACTGCGAAACTGCCATTCCTGCTCTGCTTGAGCCCAAACTTCCAGAGGCCTCTCCCTTCGAGTCAAGAGACCGAGCTCCTTGCTGCAGCGTATTTTGACGACCTCTGACCTCCGTGTGTCTCCTCTGTCGGCGAGTGTCTCCGGGTGGCCTGCCAAGGACTGAAACCCATCAGCTCTCTGGTAAATAAACCTGTGTGATTTCTTGCATTGTTTATCTCCTGTGTCTCTCTCTCTCTTCTTAGTTTTTGGTTAAGCTCGGCCATATTAATTAATAGTAAGTACCCTCTGACGTTTGTATTGGTATATCCAAATGAAACGCTTTGGGTCACCTGTGCTTACGTTCCTATAGATAATTGGAACAGAAGGGAATAGGTATGGGTATATTTTGGAACTAGACTTCACTTTATAATTAATTAGATGCAGGGGGTGGGGTAAGAGAAATGGAGGGGTCAAATATGATTCCCAGGTTTTAGGTGTGAGCAATAATTAAGAAGGAGCTGGTGGGGAGACTAAGGTCAATAATTCAGTTGTGTTTTTTTTTAGTCCTCATCTGAGGAGATGTTTTTAAATGGATTTTTAGAGAGAGAGGAAGGGAGAGAAAGAGAGAGAAACATTGATATGAGAGAGAAACATAGATCAGTTGCCTCCCATACATGCTCCAATCAGGGATTGAACCCGAAACCTAGGTATGTGCCCTGACAGGGAATCAAACCCTCAACCTTTTGCTGTACTGGATGACACTCCAACCAACTGAGCCACCTGGCCAGAGCTCAATAATTCCGTTTTGAACAGGTTAAATTTGAGATGCCTAAGAGACATCTGAAAGGAGGCATCAAATAGAAAATTCCATAGACTGTTCAGGAGTTCAGAAGGAAGGTCTGGAAATAGAAAATACAATTAAAGCCATGGCAATGGATGAGATTACTCAAAGAAATAGTGCACAGTAATAAGAGAAGAGGGTCTAGGACTCAGCAGGAGGAACATCAATGTTTATGAGGAACATCGATGTTTATAGATCAGATAAAGGAAGTGAGCTGGGGAAGAGACTGAGAAGGTACCAGGTATACCTGGAGGAAAACCTGAGGTGAGGTGTCAAGAAGGCCAGGGAGAGACAGTGTTTCAAGGAGGGGGCATTCAGCTGCTGAAAGCCAAGGGTCTAGGAAT
This sequence comes from Myotis lucifugus, assembly GCF_000147115.1. Lineage (NCBI taxonomy): Eukaryota > Metazoa > Chordata > Mammalia > Chiroptera > Vespertilionidae > Myotis > Myotis lucifugus. The sequence goes on along the minus strand of NW_005871208.1, from coordinate 1,538,163 downwards.
AGAAGGAATGTCAAGTGTCTGGTGATTCTAACAAGGTGGAGTCTCTGGGAACCTTAGCTAATGCAATTTCCCTGGGGTGATAGGAGCCCAGGCCAACCTGGAGTGGGCTGAGGAGTGAACAGGGGTAAGGAAGGGGCGAGCCTGTGAAAAGGGACAGGTCGCTAGAGAAGGAGCTGCTGGGAAGGCGGTCCAGAAAACCTGTTTTAAGGTGGGCAGCACTAGAACAGGGTTGAATGCTAATTGGTGGAGTGAGAGAAATCTGATGTAAGAGAAAGAGGAAGGTCAACTGATGGTGTCCAGGTCTTTGCTCCTGCCTTTCCCTCTGCCTGAGAGGCTCACCTGGCATGAATCCTTCAAGGACCAGCTCAGATGTGACCGCTTCTGGGACGTCTACAAGACAAAACTTTGTCTCCACCCACTCACAGCATGTTTATAGCTGGATTCTAGCTTTTATCATATATTAGTGAGAACAGAGACTCCCACAGAAGTGTCTGTACTCCAGTACTGTGCCTGACTCATGTATAGTAGACCCTAATAAGTGATTTTGAATGGACAGCTGGACGAGCGAGTGGATAAAATAGCATAGTGGACATCACAGTGGTAGCGTAAGAACGATGGGGGCAGGGTGGTGTGTGTGTGTCAGACTCAATGAGAGAAGCTGCTAGTTCTCTTAGGGCTATTTTTCTCTCTTTTTTTCCTTGCAGGAGTGGAGCCCTGAAAGTTTCCAGACCCTCTTACGTTATCTGCCCCCAGAAAACTAGCTTAAAGAATCAGCACAATGTAGACAAAGAAACAGAAATGCAGACAGAGCCCTTGCTCTCATCAGCAGTCTATCCTCACAGAAAGCCCAGAGGTCAGAGGTGAGGGAACAGGACTGGGGTGGAGGTCAGGAGAGGCACCTGAATTCCTTTCTTCCAGCACGTAGCTGGGATCCTCAGGTATTTTCTTATTTTTTAAATGACTATCCCAGAAAAAATCTTAGTTTAATTTTTATTTTACTTTTAATAAAATTACACAAAGCAATAAGTGGATATTACTTGCACAAGCATACTGAAAATAATTTCTTCATCTTCACAATAACATCTTCATCTATTAAAATTCATAGGATTGGAATAAAAAATACAAGGAAGCCGTCAACTTGACTTAATTGTTGAAATCTGCCAAAGTTCAGAGAGCCATTGGCAAAACAGACAACGCAGAAAATGCAAGAATTTGATATTTCAGATCTCAGTGACGTTTTGGCTGCAGGAGTTATTTGGAGGTATTTTCTAATGAAGAGGAGAAGAATACGCTGGAGCCCCTGGAATGTAAATATCAGATAAGATCAGGACCCTTCCTTTCCAGAGCTTCCATTTTTTTTTCCTTCTAGAAGGAGTATCACATTCTTCCCCAGGAACTGGTTTCTGTCTTCTTAGTCCCTGAAGTTTATCTTCTTCTGTGGGAAGAACTTGCCTCCCATATTCTTTATATGTCCCCATGTCAGCCTGCATCTCCAGCTTTGGGTCCCTCCTATGGCTCCTTGTACAGGGCCTGTGCTTCTGAACCCGGAGGGAGACCTTTTCTTTTCTTTTTTTTTTTAATTGAATTTACTGGGTTGACACCAGTTAAAAAAACTATACAGGTCTCAGGTGCACAATTCTACAACACGTGAGACCTTTCATTTTAATCATTACATAGACATCTCTTGGTTCAGGCTACAGGTTATTGATCCCTGCTATGGGCTTCTCTATCCTGTCTCTTCTAGAGCAGGTGCCATGATTGGGCCAATAAAATGTCCATTTAAATAATCAGTGCCACCCACATATGGCACCAGGTACCCCAAGTACTACAAAAACAACTTCAATGTGCGGTGCTAGTGTGAGGTGTCCAGAGAAGGAGAGGACACCAGCAGCAGTGCTAGAGTTCAGGCTTCAGGGAGGACGTGTCATTCTTGCTAAGCCTTGAGGAAGGTGTGGGATGGAGGAAATAGAGGAGCATCAGTAAATAGAGGAAGTGGCAGGAGGCAGTTTAGAAAACATGGTTTGGGGTCAGTTCAGGTGGAGCAGAGGGTTTAGAGGAGGAGGGGATTGGAGCATTAGGCAGGAAGACAAATATAGGGAGAGATGGAATGTAAGGGCAAGGAGAAAATTTTATACTTTCAACAATGGGAAGCCATCAAAGATGTTTACAATGAAGGCAGGTGAGCGTTGAGAGGGGGACAGATGTAGATTTAAAGATAATTCTGGGAGCAAAGTGTGGACTGTTGTTCATGGGAGAGAAGTAAGGGTCCCGTGCTCTCTTGCCTCCCCCACTCTTTACCCTCAGCTATTGCCGCGGTCTCAGCAGGCCAGGAAGGAGACACTGTCCCTCGTCTCCCAGTCTGGGATTCTCAGACCTTGTGTCTACACCTGGTGATTTTGTCCACAGTGGAACTTAGACCTCAAAGCCTTCCCTGCCTCCCAGGTAGCAGAAGACGGGATGAACTGTTCTGATTCCAGTGAGGAGCTCAGTTCACTGCGTGCTACCTGCCTTCTCCACACTATCACCTCGGCCTAGCCCTGGAAGATGGGAGTGGGGTATGAAGGAGCTCAGGAAAGAAATGCAAAAGCAAAGGAGATGGTTTGGAATGAGCTCATTGGATCTGTGGGGACATCCTAGAGGCTCAGCTCACTCAAGAGGCTCCCCTGAATGTCTCCTTTCTCTCTTTGTGAGCCCCAGACCCAGGCCTCACTGACCTCCATCCCTCCTCTTTCTTCCTCTCCTGCTCCAGAAGCCAGGGTGGGGGGAGAGTGGGGGAGTCCACTGGATGCAGAACTACACTGATTCCTGGGTCTGAGAGAATGCCTCTGAGGAGGGGGGATGGAGACAATGACTTTTCTTGTGAGGGTGTTGGCTGAGCTCTATGATTTACTTCTATCCAGGGATATCTCTCTGGGAATCTGGGACTGGACCATTTGGAGCTGCTATTATTGGAAGGGAAATAACATTTAACAGGAGTGCTAGGATTCCAGACCTTTCTGGCCTCTGTGGCTCAGGAAATTATATATATATATATATATATATATATATATATATATATATATATAATTTAGGACAGGGCTGGGAAGGTGGGGGATGCCAGCCTCAGCTCTGAGCTTGGTGCAAGAGTGCTGTCTGCAGGCCCTTCAGTCTTAAGGCAGAGGTGCAATCTGGCCTCTGTGTGGCTCAGGAAATATATATATGGCATGCTTCCAAATGTGGGCCAGGGTAGACATTTTCATGATTAAACAGTGACCCCACTTCTGTGATCCCCAGGTCCCCTCCAAAAATGGCCCCTGCTTTACTTCTGGAAGGAGAGTATTCATGGACCAAGGCAGGTGACTCTTCAAGACCTTACTCATGGTGCCCATCCTCTGCCCTCTACATTCCACTCATCCTTACCTATCAACATGTGCCCACCACCTCCAGGAAGGCCCTTCCTCTGCCTGTCCTTCTCTGTACCCTCAGTGCACCTCTCCTCTCTGGCGACAAAGCAGAGCAGACTCTGGGGGACCTTAGCCCCTGTAGATGGGTCAGCCCACTTTACACTCCTCCAGGACAGCAGCTGCATTCCCCCTCCACTCCAGAGGGGAGTGAGGACTCAAACTACTCCATTAGCCCCTGCCAGCCCTTGTCACCACTAAACTCCCACTGATTATATTCTGCTCTTTGGTATACAATTTGCATTTTATGTTTTATGTGCACAAATGACTATAAGTTCCCCTCCCTTAACATCCAGGCACCCAGGAGAATATTTCTGCTCTCCACCCAGGGTCCTGGGCCCCAACACCTCCTTAAAGACTGGGAGTTCCTGCCTTATTGTCTTCTAGACCTGTCCCAGGGATGGAATTAGATGAAATTGTCACGTGGGAAGCTGGCAAATGCTCTACAAATACCAGGCCTCTCTGGAGGTCCAGCTTATGGAATCCCAGATCCTTTGAATGGGCAAGGACCACATGGCCATCTGCTCTGACTCCCTGCCCAGTGCCCAAACCTGGGACTGCCTCTCTGGGGTGAGGATGAGGCAGGCAGCCCTCCTGACTGTAGGACAACATTTTAGGACGTCCTTCGTTTGAGCAGAAATCTGCCTCCTGCAGCTTCCACACTTTGGTCTGGTTGTACCCCTGGGAGTCACAGAGATTAGGTCTGATTTCTCTTCTCCTAGATGACAGTCCTTCAGATATTTGGCGTCACAGAGAGTGGGAAGGAACTGAGAGTTGGTTGAAGGCTAAGTCTACATTTTGTTGATGAGGAAGACTGGGGCCAGAGAGGAAAGGACAGTGTTATGGTTGCAGAGTGAGTCCGTCTGACCCGGCCTAGGTCTCCTAACACCACCCAGGGCACATTTCTTACCCAACAGGCTTCCTTTTCTCAAGGCCAAACTCTCCCCCTCTGAAATCTGACTTTAATCTACTCAGTCCAATTTGCTTCTAATTGCAAATGCACATTATCTTCCTGCTTGAGTTCACCCTGTAATTTAAGATTGTCCTGCCCCCCAGGGATGTAGATAGCACTAAGTGGTCAAGAAACACTGGATGAAGGAACAATCAAAGTAGCCGATACCCACTGAGTTCCTTAAGTGTGCTACACGCTTCACTTCTTTCATCCCCGACCAGAGCTTCATTTAAATGTTGAAGGAAACAGGTGAGGAGATGAGCATGTAGTCTGGCCCCTGGAAGAGGGGAAGCCCTATCTCCTGGGCAGCTGGCATACCCCTGCGCTGCTCTTGTTAAAGCATTGAAACACTGCGCTGTGTCCCAGTCAGTAGAGAGTCACTGCCCGAGCTGGCCAAGTCCCCCCACGCCATCTTGTTTTCCTGCCAGCAGCTCCGAGGAGCAGGCATTCAAGCTTGAAATCCTTTTGCTGTAAAACTTAAGCCTGGGCTTTGCTGTCAGTCCACAATCCCTTCACCTAACCCGTGGGTCCGGTTGACTCTTGGGATTCAGAATCTTTTAGATTTCAGAAAGGACACGTAGTGCATATACTGTGTAAGGGAAACCACAGTGGGGCTTGAGGTGGCACCTGGAATCATGGAATCAGACATGAATATTTCTGCAATGAAATGGATCAACATTCATACTAAGTGGACTATGTGAAAACTATAAATAGCCTCATGGAAGTGAATTACAAATAACTTTTGGTCTTTAGAGTTTTCTGGAGTTTGGAATTGTTGGATAAAAGACTGAACAATATGATACTGCCTTTTAATTTATTTTTCTTTTATATAAAACAAAAATTGCATTTTGTTATGTATTTATTAAAGACAATCATTTATAGTTCATAAAAAATATTGCCCTGATATACACAAAAATGTCCTGATAATGGTAATTAAAAACAGCTACTCCCACCCCCCTTGTGTCCACACCAATATTCAATCTAGATTGGTTTAATCTTGAAGTGTAATCCAATAAGACTAAAGATCAAACACTTCAGGTCCTGGACAAGATAATAAAATACTCGTAAGCATTCTGGGTCCTTGGATTAATTGACATCAACAAGGGAACCAATTTTTGATGCTGTGAAAGAAATGTGTTCATCTCCAATGACGATTTCAAGCTCCTTCAGACCCACTTGGTCAGGGGGAGGCCACAAGGCATCATCCTCTTTGGTAATTTCACTATCATCAATTTTTCTCTTCAGTTCCTCCATCGCACTCTATGTACATAGGCTCTTTTCTTTTTTTATTTTTATTTTATTTTTAAAAAAATATATTTTATTGATTTTTTACAGAGAGGAAGGGAGAGGGATAGAGAGTTAGAAGCATGGATGAGAGAGAAACATCGATCAGCTGCCTCCTGCACACTCCCTACTGAGTATGTGCCTACAACTAAGGTACATGCCCTTGACCGGAATCGAACCTGGGACCCTTCAGTCCTCAGGCCAACGCTCTATCCACTGAGCCAAACCGGTTAGGGCTACATAGCCTCTTTTCTTTTCTTTTCTTTTCTTTTCTTTTCTTTTCTTTTCTTTTCTTTTCTTTTCTTTTCTTTTCTCTTCTCTTCTCTTCTCTTCTCTTCTCTTCTCTTCTCTTCTCTTCTTTTCTCTTCTCTTCTCTTCTTTTCTTTTCTCTTCTTTCCTTTTCTTTTTTATTGTTTTATTGCTTAAAGTATTACAAAGAGTATTACATATGTCTCCTTTTTTCCCCCGCCCTTGACAATCCCCTGGCCTCCCCTACCCCCCCAGTGTTTTATGTCCATTGGTTATGCTTATATGCATGCATACTAGTCCTTCGGTTGATCACTTACACCCTTACCTCCTGCCCCCCAAACCTCCCCGGCCTTCACTCAGCAGGTTGAGAATCTGTTAAAACAAGATTAAAAGCTGTGTCCATTATTGTCCATAAGATGATAATGGTCTTTATCATCCATGAATGAGTGAGATCATGTGGTATTTTTCCTTCATTGACTGGCTTATTTCACTTAGCATAATGCTCTCCAGTTCCATCCATGCCGTTGCAAATGGTAAGAGTTCCTTCTTTTTTACAGCAGCATAGTATTCCATCGTGTAGATATACCACAGTTTTCTAATCCATTCATCTACTGATGGGCACTTAGGCTGTTTCCAGATCTTAGCTATGGTGAATTGTGCTGCTATGAACATAGGGGTGCACATATCCTTTCTGATTGGTGTTTCTGGTTTCTTGGGATATATTCCTAGAAGTGGGATCACAGGGTCAAATGGGAGTTCCATTTTTAGTTTTTTGAGGAAACTCCATACTGTCTTCCATAGTCATAGCCTCTTTTCTGATCATGACATCATTTTTGTAATTGCTGTTGTTGGCATATTTCATTTCCCACCTGGTTGGAACTCAAATTCCAGAAATTCGTGGCTGAACTTGCCCTTGTGACCCACGTAGTAATGCAGATAAAAGTCACTCTCCATGGCTATAATATTCCCC
>NW_005871208.1:1528789-1531168 GCF_000147115.1 Myotis lucifugus | reverse complement strand
TATATACATTGATTTCAGAGAGGAAGGGAGGGGGAGAGAGAGATAGAAACATCAATGATGAGAGAGAATCATTGAATGGCTGCCTCCTGCATGCCTCACACTGGAGATCAAGCCTGCAACCCAGGCATGTGCCCTGAACGGGAATTGACCCTCAACCACTGAGCCACACTGGCTGGACAATACTGCCTTTTAAGGATGAATTGTGTATTACTTGATGGAAGTCTGAATAAGCCAGAGAGCTTGCTGGGAAGGGCTAGGGTGGGGTGATGGAGTCCTGGAAGTGGGTGGCACATGAGAGAGAGCTCCAGGAAACCCCAGGAAGGCTTTGATTGAACCAAGGCTGTGACTGTCCAGCTATCCTTAGCCCTGCCAACACAGGGACCTGATAGCTCTGAGGAGCAGAGTGTGGCTGGGCCTGCTACCAGTCAGGACTCAAGGTAGTGCCAAGGCAGGCAGCAGGCAGCAGGCCTTTGAGACCCTGGCTGGGCAGAGCCATGTTCTGCAGGCAGAATGTCACCTTTTTAGGCCTGGGCCTTGGGGCAGCTGGAGGGTTGGCATCCTGGATAGTAGCAGCAGGGACAGACCTTTAGTTATTGTTTTTGGCCCAGCTTAGCCCCACCTGTGCCCCTGCTACTCCTGCCAGATCAAGGTTATCTCCATGGTGATGTACTGCCTGAGGCTTGCCATTTGCCCACTCATTCTTTCTTGTCCCTGCTACTGCCAAGAGCAGACTCAGATTCTCTGGGGCCCTAGTCACTCAATGAACATGTATTTATTGAGTACCTACTATGTGCTACAGTTGAGCCTTAGGGACTTTGTTCTCTTTATTCACTCAAGTGCAATGCACACCTCTCTCACTGCACAAGTCCTAGCATCCCCCAGGTGCCACTCGAATCATGAACACCATCCTTCCTTTGAATACCTATAGCAGTGGTTCTCAACCTTGGCTGCACATTAGAATCACCTGGGAATCTTTTTAAAATCCTGATTTCTGGCCGAAACCGGTTTGGCTCAGTGGATAGAGCGTTGGCTTGCGGACTGAAGGGTCCCGGGTTCGATTCCGGTCAAGGGCATGTACCTGGGTTGCGGGCACATCCCCAGTGGGAGATGTGCAGGAGGCAGCTAATCGATGTTTCTCTCTCATTGATATTTCTAGCTCTCTATCTCTCTCTCTTCCTCTCTGTAAAAAATCAATAAAATATATTTAAAAAAAAATCCTGATTTCTGGGCCTCCTCCTCCGGAAATTCTGTTTCTTTGTTACTAATATTGTGGCCCCATCCCATAACAAAGAAACAGAATTTCCGGAGGATGAGGCCCAGAAATCAGGATTTTAAAAAGATTCCCAGGTGATTCAAATGTGCAGCCACGGTTGAGAACCACTGACCTATAGCATTGACTGCTGTGCTATTCGTTGACTCTAAATTCACCTTGTGACCTTTCTTATGTCCTCATCTTATGCTTTATGGTTTGAATTTTTGTTTGAACATTCTGTGTTTTGTTGCTTGAATTTTTATTCGAACATTCTGTGTTTTGAATAAGTTAGGGCTAATCTGCCCCTCCTTGCTTGAACATGTGTGGAATGCAGGGATGACCCCTTCAAAGGTGAGGTAAAAATGATGCTTGGGGCCTTTAAACATTTGCCCTGAGCATTCTTAAAGGACAGTGAGGTTTAGAGTTTAGCACCTTCCCATTACAAAGGCTATTTAAGTGACTGAGGGGGGCTTCAGTGATTTCTGTGCCTGGGACATTTAAAAAAAATACAAGGTAGTGATGCCCGGCCAGTGGGCATGACTCAGTGCTTGAGCATTGACCTATGAAATAACAGTGGTCGGCAAACTGCGGCTCGAGAGCCACATGCGGCTCTTTGGCCCCTTGAGTGTGGCTCTTCCACAAAATACCGACTTCTGCACATGGGCCATGAAGTTTCAATCGCACTGTACATGCGTGCCCGCACGTGGTATTTTGTGGAAGAGCCACACTCAAGGAGCCAAAGAGCCGCATGTGGCTCGCGAGCTGCAGTTTGCCGACCACTGAACTAGGAGGTCACAGTTTGATTCCCAGTCAGGACACATGCCAGGGTTCTGGGCTTGATCCCCGTAGGGGGCATGCAGGAGGTAGCCAATCAATGATTCTCTCTCATCACTCATATTTCTATATTTCTCTTCCACTTCCTTCTTCTCTGAAATCAATAAAAAAATATTTAAAAAAGAAAAAATGGTAGCGACTCCCTTACATGAGCTTAGTATCTGTTCTACATGCTTTAATATTCAGTCAATAGCTTTTGTAACATACAGGTTTGTCTCTGGCTCAAACAGTGGTTCTCAACCTTGGCTGCACATTAGAATCACCTGGGAATCTTTTTAAAATCCTGATTTCTG
>NW_005871208.1:1526764-1528689 GCF_000147115.1 Myotis lucifugus | reverse complement strand
ACAAAAAATCAGAATTTCCAGAGGATGAGCCCCAGAAATCAGGATTTTAAAAAGATTCCCCGGTGATTCTAATGTGCAGCCAAGGTTGAGAACCACTGGGCTAGAATGACTTATAGGGTCTGTTGGAAAGCCCCTGGAATTTCTTAAAGTTGTGAGGGGTGTGAAGTGGGGCCAAACACCGAGGAAGTTCAGCCATGCTCCCACTAGGTTCTATTTCTTGGTACAAAGGGGGAGGAGTTACAAAGAAATATTCCTATTGACATTGTAAAAGAACCCTGTAGGTCATGGCTGGTGTGACTCAGTTGCTTGGGCATTGCCTCATGCAATGAAAGGTTGCAGGTTCTATTCCCACTCAGGGCACATGCCTGGGTTTCTGGCTTGATCCCTGGTAGAGGGCATGCAGGAGTCAGCTGATCCTTGTTTTGCTCTCACATAGATATTTTTTCTCTCTCTCTCCCTCTCCATTGCTCTTTCTCAAAAAAACCAATAAAAAATCTTAAAAAAAAAGATCCTTCTACTCTTCTTCTTCCTCCTTCCCTTAGGTGTGCTGCATATAGAGCCCCATCCTGGTAGGTTATTTTCTCATGTATGTATTCATTCATTCACTCATTCATTTTAAAGCTAGTGAGAGCTGATTGTTAAATTCAGGAATTTTTCTTGCCAGAATTAAATCACTAATAGCTTGAAATTGACCACAGTGGGAGTATTTACACCATGAAAATTGGCAAATGCTGTAGATCAGGGAGACTTCATTTTGTTTCAAAAACAGTTCCCCCTACTGTTTAATGGTGATTTAACATATGCTGAAACTGCTAAGTCCCAGGTGTACAACAGTGAGCAATATGGCCTAGTTTCTGCCCACAGGGAACTTATAGTTTAGCACTGCATTGTCCAGTATGGTAACCATTAGCCACTTGCCACTACTGTGGCGACTTAAATGTAAATTAAATGACTTAAATATAGTAAAAAAATGTATTTCCTCAGGCATGCTAGCCATATTTTAGGTGCTCAATAGCCACTTGTGATTAGTGGCTACCATGATGGATAGTACAGATATAGTATATATTCCATTACTGCAGGAAGTTTTATTGTTCTATTGGATACTGTGTAGAAGCAGGAGAAGGAGGAAGAGGAACAGACAAGGCAATGGGTCATATATGCAGACTCAGACTAGACCTTCAAAATGAGAGAACCAAGTGCTCGAGACGGTGGCTTTTAAACTTTTTTGATTAAAATCTGCAGTCATATCTATCTATCATATCTATCTATCTATCATCTATCTATCTATCTATCTATCTATCTATCATCTATTTCTATCAAGAGTTTCATGAAACAGTATAATAGTAGTATTCACTCTTACCACATGGGAGGCAGTCTGGTCTAGTTGTTCTACCCTACTCTACTTATTTCATTAAAAATATATTTATATACTGGTTAGTCAACTCTTTCTGCTCATACCCCTCAGTTTGAAAAAGACTGCTTAGATATTAGTGGGGTGGGGCATACCGATGGGGGTAGAGAATAGAAGAGTGATGAGGCGAGAGAGGCTTCTTAGAAGAAATTGCAGTGGCTTTTGGAAGGAAAAGAGGGAAAGGAATAGCTGTAAGTCTGGCAAAGGGAACTAACTTGGGGGAGATCATGGGCCACAAGGGACTGAAATTCACTCTCCACCCCTGGGTGCCTCCCGCATCCCTCCCACCTTTGGCTCCCCAACCATTTTATCTGGCCTTGAGTGTAAATCATTAGCTCTAGCAGTGGAAATAAGCAGGACTCAAACACAGGCATGTGTGGGAACGGCCTTAAGGAAGCTCAGCAATGTAACTGAATGTCTTCAGATTGCTGAGAAGAGAGTGATGGAGAAAGGTCAGCCAGTTAGACCCTGTTGTCTGGGGGTGGGGGTTGAGGGTTCAGGGAGAATTCTGTGT
>NW_005871208.1:1509439-1526056 GCF_000147115.1 Myotis lucifugus | reverse complement strand
TCAATATTATTTTCTGAGATGCATCCAACTTGAAATGTGTAGCTATATTTTATTCTTTTCCACTGCTGTGTAATATTGTTACATTATTTAAAGAAAACACACCCATAAGAGGAAAACTTGGCTCTAAAGTGGCATGCATCTTCAGTATTTGTTGTTTAAGAGTACTTCTATCTTCATTTCCATTTTAAGCTGTTGGCTCAACTGTATATTTTCATTTTCTCATGGCTAGTGCTGGTAGGAGGGCTCTGCTCCACATGGCCATTCAGGTACAGCCCCTTTCTCTCCTGTGGCTCCATTCTCCAGGTTCTAGAAATTCTTTCCATCTTGCCTATAAATGGAGAAAGAATGGAAGATCCATTTCATCATCTTCTGACCAGGGCCTTTGGAAGAAACAGACTCCCAACCCCCTAGGATCACTGTGATTCTAACTCCTTGAGATGTTCTTGTGTAGAAAACTCTTTCCCAGCTCATCCCGGGCAGGTAGGGCCAGCAGGGGAGCAAATCCTACACAGATTTTGCTTGGGGCTCCCTCTATACAGATTAGAATAATAACCACTCAGGTATGAAATCTTATGGAGGAGGAGTTCTGTGTAACTCTAGAGGGCAGAGCTGAGTTTAGAAGGTTAGAAGGAGGCAGTTTTTCACCCAGTAGGAGAAATAAAATTCTAATAACGAGAGTGCCCAATTGACACTATCTAGAGTCACTTAAAACTTATCTCAAAGTCTTCACACAGGGGCCTGACATCAAGGAGGCTATAAATAAAATTCCTATCTCGAGAGACCAAATTTGAACCATTCATTCATTCCACACATAGTTATTGAACACCTATTCTATACACTGTGCTAGGTGCTGGGGTCACAGCTGAGTACAACAGACAAAAGTCCCTAATCTCCTGGATCTGACCTGGGTGGTGGGTGGGAGAGCAGCAAGATAAGCGTGGAGTGAGTTGGAAGCCCTCCCACAATTCCAGGATTATAGAATGTGTGGAACTTTATGGAACGTCATGACTCATTTCCAATTGCATTTTTTTCCAGGTTGATTGTCACAACCCTTAAAATAGGGCAGGCCAGGCCAGTGTCTTGTGTCTATAAGTGTATGCTCAAGAAAGGAAAATCTTTATTTCACTCATGGGAAAAAAAAAAGAGGCCCAGGGGGTGGCTGACTCAGAATCATGAGTCAGGGTTGGGAGAGGGGAGAGGCACCTGGACTGATATCTCATTCCTGTGGACCCGTGAGCATAACCAGATTGTGACAGGACTTCAGAGAGGCAGGGAGAAAGAGGCAGTTATGGAACCTGGGAAGAGGACCCTGAATTCTGGTGCTTAAGTACTTATAATGATATCAAGCCTTACACAGCATTTAGTGTGGGTTAGACAGGCTCCTAAAAGTTTGCATATGTTAATTCATTGAATCCTCCCAACAACCCCAAGAAGCAGGCACTCTTTTTAGCTCTGTTTTAGGAACCAGGAAAGGAAGGCACTGGCAGATAAAGAGCCTGTCCCCAGGGGTTTGAGCCCAGCAGTCTAGGTCGAAGTCTGCCTCTCGGAGGCGCTGGCCTCCGCCACTCCTGGGTGTGGAGCCCATCCTCACTCCCCATTTCCTCGCAGCAGACACCTGGCCAGCCTGCTGCCCTGGCATCTGCTGCCCGCCCACGCGCAGCCCCATGGGCCCCCACTGGGGGGGGGGGGGCCCCCCGCAACCTGATCACGCCCAAGGCCTCGTCCAAGGCCGCATTCCTCGTGGGCGGGGCTGAGGGGCCAAGAGGAACTGCAAGAACAAAAAGAAGCTTTGTGTTGGGGTGGGAATCCCCTGAAAGCCACAGCCAAGGTGGGAATCGGAAGGGTGAGGGGAGGAATCCAGAAAAGGCGCCAAAGTCCTGGAGCGCGGGGCGCACAGGGCTAGGTTGGTTCAGCCAGAGTGGAGACGGACAGGAAGCGGGACCCCGGATCCCCAAAATTCTCTTTACAGAAACCTCTGGAGTTGGAGAAGCTGCTCCTGGCTCTGGCTGTCCGCCGTCTCGGCTCATTTCCTGAGCCAACCGCGTGGGGAAGCTGAATTCTTGCCGGCTCCCCACTTACTTTCTGCGGCGTCTTTACACCCTCGGCACTCACAATGCACCCGAGAAGGGTGCTGCCGCCACCGACCCCGTGCGCCCACATGGAGTCGGCAGGTGGCGCTTGAGTGTCCCCAGCCCTGGGGGCCCAGGGCCTACCCCCCTTCCAGTGGCCTCACGGAGTCTGGAGCTGGGACTCAGGGCAGGGCCGCCCCTTCACCGCATCCCACTAGCTGGAAAAGTCTCCTGGTTTTCAGTTTGTCCTGGGCCTTGTTAATGTAAAAACACCACTGAAACCTGTAAAGAATTTTTGTGAGTTTATTTGAGCCAAACTGTGACATATGCCGGGAAGCAGAACCTCAACAAATTGAGATAATGCTCCGGAGAATGGCGGGTTACATCTGTATTTATACATTGCAATCAAAGGAAAGGGACGTAGGTGGGTTACATGAAATCCATTGGTGATAGACTAGAAAGGTGGGAGAAAGCAAAGCCGGGGGAGGAGGGGACCCCTGGGATTGGATAAAAAGTAAAATGATGGACACATACTTAGGTGGGTGCAGGAACAATTAACATGATAATGAAGGAATTTGTGGTGTCTGTCCTGGCACCCAGCACATTAGGTTGTGCCTCAAGGGGTCCAGAAAAAGGGAAGTTTCAAGTTACCCGGACATTTCAAGGGTATGTTATCATAGATGCAAAAAAGACAGATAGGCTCAGTTAAGGTAAAGGTTGACCTTGTCAGTGAAGATACCAGCCTAGGACGTAACTGCCCACCATAACTGCGTTTAGTTAAAGTTTAATTTCAGACCATCCTTAGTGGTTACTTTAGGAAATCGAATCCAACATTACACTAGAACAGTGATGGCGAACCTTTTGAGCTCGGCGTGTCAGCATTTTGAAAAACCCTAACAACTCTGGTGCCGTGTCACATATAGAAATTTTTTGATATTGGCAACCATAGTAAAACAAAGACTTATATTTTTGATATTTATTTTATAAATTTAAATGCCATTTAACAAAGAAAAATCAACCAAAAAAATGAGTTCGCGTGTCAGAGGTTCACCATTACTGTTATAGATCCTCTGGAAGTAGTGCACCGAATGAGTTTCCTACAGACATTCCAGAGACCAAAGGAAACTTCAAATTATTCAGACACGTCTCCTTTGTTGACTGTCCTGGCCATGGTATTTTGATGGCTATGATGCTGAACGGTGCAGCAGTGATGGCTGCAACTCTCCTGTTGGTAACTGGAAATGTCCTCAGCCTCAGACTTCTGAACACCTGGTTGCTATAGAAATCATGAAAATGAAGCATATTTTAATTCTACAAAATAAAATTGATGTGGTAAAAGAAAGCCAGGCTAAAGAACACTATGAACAACAGATCCTTGCGTTTGTACAAGGTACAGTAGCAGAAGGAGCTCCTGTTATTCCAATTTCTGCTCAGCTGAAATATAATATTGAAGTTGTCTGTGAAGTTGAAAACTCAAAAATCTATGTGAGTTTTTACTAGTAGAGCTGTAAAGAAACTCTAGTACCCCCAAGAGTCTATTTCAGAACCCCGACTTATTGTTATTAGATCCTTAGGAGTCAACAAACCTGGCTGTGAAGTTGATGACCTTGAGGGGTGTGTGGCTGGTGGCAGTATTCTAAAAGGAGTGTCAAAGGTGGGCCAGGAGATAGAATTCAGACCTGGTATTATTTCCAAAGATAGTGAAGGAAAGAAAACTCATGTAAACTGATCTTTTCCAAAATTGTATCACTGTTTGTGGAACATAATGATCTTCAGTATGCTGCTCCAGGAGGTCTTATTGGAGTTGGAACAAAAATTGACCCCACTTTGTGCGGGGCTGATAGAATGGTGGGGCAGGTCCATGTGCAGTTGGAGCTTTACCTGAGGTCTTCACAGAATTGGCAATCTCCTATTTCCTGCTTAGACAGCTTCTAAGTGTATGCACTGAAGGAGCAAAGAAAGCAGAAAAGGTGCAAACATTATCCAAGAATGAAGTGCCCATGGTGAACAAAGGATCCCTGGCTACTTGAGGAAGAGTTAGTGCAGTCAAAGCCGATTGGGCAAAATCATTTTGGTGAATCCTGTGGGCGCAGAAGTAGGAGAAAAAATTGTCATTAGCTGAAGAGTTGAGGAATACTGGTGTTTAATTGGTTGGGGTAAAAAATAAGAAGAGGGGTAACAATCAAGCCAACAGCAGACCATGACTAAAGAATTTAAGTGAAATAATACATTTGGATAAAGGCAGCTTTTCCCTTAGTAACCTACAGGTGTATTTTCAAAGCAATACTGGGGAATGGATTTCACAGCTCATAACTTTAGTAGTAGTTGCTATTCTCATTTTTTGGTGAGGAAAATTTAACCTCTAATACTAAAATAAGATCTATAATAAATGCAAAAATTGGCATAATGTTGGATTGAATCTACCAGAAATTAATCATTCTCCAATAATGTCTACTATATATATCAAGGCAGGTTTGAAATAAAACTATTTGCTACAACCAGCTTTTGCTGTAGCACACATATCACCTAACCTGTTTGAAAATAAGTTTTTTCCCCTTTTATCTTCATGATTCATCTTTGAGTAGCTCTAGGCTTGAAAGTGTTGTTATATCAGTAAAAACTTGAAGACACAATTTCTTGAAGACCAGCTTCCCTTTGCCTAATATTTTATGTTGCTTTACCTTTGCAATTTTGAGTGAATAGAAATTAATGTATTCTACTAAAATTATCCTTTAGAGCATGCAAACAAAAACAAAACAAAAGGATAAAAGCCCTGGCCAGGTGGCTCAGAGTGTTGGCCTATGCCCCGAAGGGTCTCAGTTTTGATTCCCAATCAAGGGCATGTATCTGGGTTGCAGATCTGATCCCCACCCCCGGTCAGTTTGTGTGTGGAAGAAACCAATTGATATTTCTCTCTCTCTCCCTTCTCTCTCCCTCTCCCCTTCCTCCTCCCTTTCCCTCTGTCTAAAACCAATGGAAAAATATTCTCACTCCTCTGGTGAGGATTTAAAAAAAAAAAAAAAGAAAAGGTTGCGGCTTTGATTCCTGGTCAAGGCACATATCTAGGTTGTGGGTTCGATACCTGGTTGGGGCACATACGGGGGGGGGGGGGGGCAACCGAACAATGTTTCTCTCCCATCAATGTTTCTCTCATGGCGATGTTTCTCTCTCTCTCTCTCAAAATCAATAATGATAATAATAATAAAAACATATCCTCCAGTGAGGGTTAAAAAACCAAAAATCAAACAAAGAAAAACAATAACTAATAAAACATCTCTTACATGTGTATTTCTCAATATCGCAGTGAAGGGAACATTCCCTAGGGACTCTTAGAGAAATTATTTAGGAGCAAGTGAGTGGATTGTATGTGATAAATATGCTCCAACACATCCCTCTCCCTCATTCTTTGGATTCCTTCCTCTGAATCATGCTGTCAGACTTCTGGTAACTCAGCTTCATTTATTGTATGCCACTACTGAGTCCAGGTTTTAACCAGTCAATCAAAGAAAGAGGTTAAATCAGTCCGAGTTGCTGGAGTCAGAACACTGAGTTTGGAATCTTTGAGCCCATATAAATAAACCCTATCAATAAATTCAGTCCAATCTACCAGTAAATCTGTGTTTCTTCCTCTCTGGTTTAGCACCCTTAGGATCCAACCCCACACATATTCCTCAAGTTTGTGTCTACATAAATTGGCAAAATCTTTTGGTTTGTGTGTCTTCTCCTCTAGTCAGATTTTGTGCTTGTTTCCCTGCCTATGCACCCAAGACATCCCATTGAACATTAGCTACCATAGGTGAGGCCCATACAGTCTTCAAGCAAGACAGGGCCAGCCTCATTGGACAGAGAAGGAGAGGCTGCCTTTGCCAGCCAGTGAGATTTAGGGAGGCCTGGGTAGTTAGCATCCTGAAATATATCCCAAAGCCCTTTTGCCCATTCTTAGGATCCTCCTCAAGGCCTTGGCTTTTATGTAAGACGTGCTTGTGATTTCAACTTTCTATGTAGTTCAACAACCTGCAGCATCTGGTTTCCAGTGCATCTGCCTGTGACTGCAGGAGTTGAAAATCCATTTAGGAAGTTTTAGAAACAGCCTGGTCCTCTTGAGCCAAGAATTTAGAACTTTGAGCTTTCCATTTCCTTTCTTTGAGCTCACCAGTGCAGCCGAAGCTGCCAGACCACAGCAGAGCCCTCCGTTTCCTTTTCCTTGCCATTATGGTCTCTTGTAACAGCTGTGTCTGCCAACGACTTGCCTTCCAGGTAGCCCCAGGTGGTAAGTGAAGTTACTGGTTTTGCCATTACATGTGGTACCTGGGACTTCACTGCCTTCAAACCCAGTCAAATCAGATAACTGCTCCCAGATCTCCTTCTTGAAGGTCTCAGACCTGACTCTAGTTGCAGGAAACAGAAAGCACCCTAGCATAGTCTGACCCTATAGACATACTCCTGCCGTGTGACCCATAGTCAGGAAGCGACTGCTTTCTCCTGATACAGCTGCCTCTTGGGACTCCCAAAACAAATGACTGGACACTGGACATGGCTCCAGACAAAGCCAGCAACCCCATGACCACGCTTGCCAGCAGAAACAGCCAGAGCAGCAGGAGAGGGTCTTTGTCTCACTTACACCTTCCAAATATGACTGAATCCCATCTAACCAGCAGAACACAATTCACATCCTAGCTGCAAGGGTGTCTGAGAACGGTACATGTTAGCTTTATGACCTCTGGAGCAGAAAGGCATGGATTTGGAATGAACTGAGTGACAATCCATCCTGTTCCCTGCATTTGGACTTTGCAGCCAGATTGCCTTGGTTTGAATTCTGAGCCTCAGTTTTTTCATCTGTCAAATGAGGCTTATAATACTACTCATCGCATAGGGTGGTTGTTAAAATGAATTAAATCAATATGTGTAAAGTACTTAGCATAGTGCCTGACACATAAAAACATTCAATGTTAGTTATTGTTATTAAAATTGCCTGTGCTGTTATAATTAATTCAGGATGAAACAAAATGGAATAAAACAAGGTACCTGCCTTCAAGGAATTTACTATCTCATGAAGGAGGTGAGAAATAAATAGTTAAGTATGCTGTGTGGCAAAATGAAACAGAGGCAGCTGGAAAATATAGTTCTGAAGCTCCAGAGAGACTAGGGCTGGAGGTAAATATTAAGCTATCTGCTCAGAGATGACAGTAGAGTCAAGGAATAAAAATAAGATTGCTCAGGTTGAGGAAGGGCTGAGGATGGCTGAGATGCCTATGTCAGAGGGCCAGCCAAGGATGCAGACAGGCAGCCCAGTCAGCGTGGCTCAGTGGTTGAGTGTCGACCTATGAAGCTGGAGGTTACTGCTGGAAACCAAGAACAACAGTAATTAATATAAATGGGAGAAGTCCGCAGAAGGCTGACCTGGACTCCTTTGATATTCACAGGGTGAATTTGCATTTTAGTACCTACTGCTGACTCAGTGGCCTAAAGCAAAACTGATAATCTTACTGTTTACTAAGCATTACCATTGATATGTCTGTTTGCATTCCTAAAAGGCAATTGTGTATACTAGTGAATAAAAGCAGACAGAAACGGAGACTCAGTGGAACTGGCTTCCCCCCATAATTTCAAAATTAACATTTTTTGTCTTGTGTGTCAATTTGTGCGTCAGCTCTTTCTCCAAGCCTTTGAACCCGAAAGCCACGCTGGCTGTGGCTTTTCACCGTCATGATTCGATTCCCCGTTAGGGTATAAGCCTGGGTTGCGGGCTCAATCCCCAGTGTGAGTTCTGCAGGAGACAGCCGATCAATTATTCTCTCTCATCATTGATGTTTCTATCTCTCTCTTCCTCTCCCTTCCTCTCTGAAATCAAATATATATATATATATAAAAGGATGCAGCTAGGCAGAGACAGGACCAGGGGAGTACAGTGGCATGGATTCCAAAAGCACCAGGCTTCAGGGTCAAGTGCCATGGGCTGAAAAGATGAGCAGGTAGGAAGCAGTTGGACTTGGACTGGTGGCCTCTGAGGGGCTTTAGTGGCAGTGTGGTGTGCAAGAGAGAAGTGGAGAGAACTTTGCGGTGATGTAGTTGACAGGCCACCCTTTTTCAGTCTCCTCTGGGTTCCAAGGGGACCTAAAGGCACACACAAGTGGAGACTAAATGTGAGGGTCAAGGGCAGAGGGATGCTGTTTACACACCCCAGGCAGATTCTCTCCTTACTCCTGCTTCCCCAGTTATGCAAGGCCAATTCCATTATCTCCTTCTGTTTTGACTCAAATGCCACCTTCTGTCCAGACTGCCCAACTTAAAATTGCAACCTGCCTCTCCCCTCTCCCCTCTCCCCTCTCCCCTCTCCCCTAGGGGTAATAGGCAAAACAATTACCCCTCTCTCAAAAATGTCCACGCCTAACCCCCAGAGCCTGTGAATATTTTACCTTATACGGCAATGGGACCTTGCAGCCATGATTACGGGCAAGGATCTTGAGATGGGAGATTGTCATGAATTGTCTGGGTGGACCCAATGCAATTCAAAGGGCATTCTTATAAGCGGGAAGCCGGAGTCTGAGTCAGAGGAGACGTAATGGCATGGAAGCAGATGTTGGAGAAAGAAAGAGACTTGAAGGTATGCAGTTGAGTTTGAAGATAACAGGTGGAGCAGACGTTAAGGAATGCAGAAGGCCTCTAGAAATTTGGACAAGCAAGGGAAACCGATTCTCCCCTAGAGCTTTTGCCCTGCCCGCACACTCATTTTAGGATTTCAGAACTCCCGAACTGTAGGGTAGCAAATGTGTGTTGTTTTAAGCCACTGAGTTTATGGTTATTTGTTTCAGCAATAATAGGAAACTAATACATCCCCCAACTCCTGATTCCCCATATCCTGCACTATTTCCCCCCATAATACCTCTTCTAACAATTATATAATTTACTCATGATATTTATCATTTATTATCTGTCTCCCTCTGCTAGAATGTAAGCTCCACAAGAGCAAGGATGGTCTGTTTTATTTATCCCTGTATCCCCAGCTCCTAGAACAGTTCTTGACACAGAGTAGCTGCTCAAAAAATATTTGTTGAATGACTCATTGAATGAATGGAGTAGGACAGAAACAAAGATGGGTACAACAATTCTTCCCTGGGGTCTGTAGGTTCCTGTACGTACATTATAAAAGTTAACAAAACTTTTTTTGTATTTGAATTAGCAATGTGTGATTCAAAAGGTGCAAAGAATATGCAAAGGAGCCCTAGCCGGTTTGGCTCACTGGATAGAGCGTTGGCCTGGGGACTGAAGTGTCCCAGGTTTGATTCCGGTCAAGGGCATATACCTTGGTTGCGGGCACATCCACGGTAGGGGGTGTGCAGGAGCCAGCTGATCGATGCTTTTCTCTCATCAATGTTTCTAACTCTCTATCCCTCTCCCTTGCTCTCTCTAAAAAATCAATAAAATATATTTTAAAAAAAAGAATATGCAAAGGAAAGTAAGTCTCCCTCCCATCTTGATTTCCCCTACATCAGCTTCTCTCTTCAGAGACAACCATAATTTTCAATTTCCTGTGTATCTTTCCAGAGATCTTTGCACATACAAGGTTATATACATATGAATATTATCTAGATATATATGTATGTGCATATATATATATATTATGTATGTACTTGTTTTTGCCTTAAAAACCCCCACAAATGGCAGTATATGAGCCATTTGGCCTCTCCAGTACCATTTATTAGCTTAGTATCTGGTCTGGATTGCACCTAGACAGGAGATGAGTGAAAGGGGACAGACAATTCCATGTTATAATCTTGGAATTGCTAATTTTCCCATTTGGCATTTGAGGGACAAAATGGGTCCCTTCCCACACAGTCATCTTCCCATGGGATGAGGAAGATTGCCCCAAAGGCATTGGGCAGTGTGCTGTTTAAAACAGGGGTGTCGCCCAACTGGCGTGGCTCAGTGGTTGAGCGCCGACCTATGAACCAGGGGGGTCATGGTTCGATTCCTGGTTAGGGCATATGCCTGGGTTGTGGGCTCCATCCCCACTGTGGGGTGTGCAGGAGGCAGCCAATCAATGATTCTTTCTCATCATTGATGTTTCTATCTCTCTCTCCCTCTCATATTCACTTTGAAATCAATAAAAATATATTAAAAAACAAAACACCCACAACAAAACAAAGTAAAAACAGGCCTGTCCATGGCCTGCATCAGGAGAGCAGGCCATGGTGTTGACTTGAGGTACAGTTTGAGTCTGACTCTCAACCTTGTCAGCCTATCGGAACCACGTAGGGAACTCTTTTAACATTAGCTGGGAGCCTGGACCCCCAACCCAGGACAATTCAATCAGAATCTCTGGAGATGGGGTGTGGGCCTTGGTATTATTTATAAAACCCTGGTGACTTGAATTGCAGCCAGGGCTGAGAAACCCTGGGTTAAGTTATAATAAATGGAGGACAGAGCTTAGGCCTGGGAATCTGGGGATATGGTTTTCTGCTTTAAGCTTCTAGTGCAGCGGCCTCAGACAAGTCACATGATCTCTGTGAATCTCAGCACCTACCTCTGAGCCAGAGCCAGTAATACCCACTGCCCTGCATACCTCACAGGATTGTAATGAGGATCAAATGCATAAGCACCCTGGGAATTGTGGGACATTGTCTGATGGAGGGATAGTTATGTCAGGTGTGTTGTCTCGGGTTACTTCAATCAGCCTGACTCAGCTGCAAGCCCTGCTCAGGCTCTGCCAGGGACTTTCTGCTTCACCCTTAGGCAGGTCCTTATCCCATCACCTTTGCTGGGATCAGTCTATTCTCAGGCCTGTGTGCCCCTGTCCCACATCTGGCTGCTGAGACATCAGTTTCTCCTTTTTAGGGGCCCCGAGGAAGGCTGGATTCCTCCTGACTAAATTTCAGTCACGGCCAGCCAGGCCGGTGCAACCCTTTGGGGGTGCTCAGCAGACCTGTGGGGCCTCTGTGTGTCTGAGCAAGCACATTCTGTTATACTTACACATTTGGAAAACGGAGGGTGGGCAGGACAGGAAAACTCCAAATGCTTCCCTAAAACAAATCTCAGAAAGTAAAGCTCAACTGTCTTCCCCAGAGACTCATCTCCTGTAGATTCCTGCAAAGATTGGAGTGCGGGGTGGAGAATGTAGGGGCTGGAGAGGGAACAGAAGCAAGTGAGGCAGGTGGTTATGTTTTCAGAAGGGCAAGCAATACTTCTCCAGGACACCGTGCTTTGGCTGAATGATTTCCTCCAGGTGGTAGAAGCCAGGCACCCAGAGGCCACAGGGGTCCCTGCTCGCAGAAGTTCCAAGGTAATCTCTTATGTAACGCAGCTCAGCCCTCCCTCAGGAAGAGCGGCCCTTGCTCTGTTCACTTCGCAGGCTCTCCCGACCCACCTTCTCTCAGGGCCCTACAGTAATAAAGATTCCTACCTGTCCCTCTGGGGGCTTCTCCGCCACTCATAGGGGCTGCCTGTCCTGGCATTGTCCTCTGGGCCTCAAACAGTCTTTACTTTTCTCCACCAAGGACCCCCATATTGCTAGAGACCGCAGAGTAAGTGTACTGTATTTCTCAGTAAACACTGAGATTTCTGTTTTAGTAAAAAATTCATTACCTTGGATCATCATGCATCCCCCTTTTATTTTCCTGCCTCTCCCCTCTACAACCCTCTTTGCCTGCTCTGTCCAGGCCTATAACACTTGCTACCTGCTAGCATGCGATATTATTCTTATTGTTTATTATCTGTCTCCTGCCACCAGAATATAAGCTTCATGAGGAGAAGGATTTTGTCTGCTATGTTCACTGATGTACCCCTAGTGCCTAGAAGACTGGCTGGTACATAGTAGGTCCTCAGCCAGTATTTGTTGAAAGACAATAAAAATGCACATACTTTTGGGCTGTTAGGTTGTGAGCTCCGTGAGGTAGGGACAATTACCATTTTGTTTACCACCTGCACACTCAATGCCTAGCACAGGGCTTGGCACAATATAGGCACTTCATAAATATTTGTTAATATGGTAGGCCAGCATACCATTTCTAGGAATTTATCCTATGGGTATGCTCAGAGAGCATACCTATTAATCACAAATATTAATTGCATATTAATTAACATTAATTGCAGCATTTTTGCATAAATGAAAACTACTGAAGACCAAGACACCCATTACTAGAAGACTTGGGTTAAGCACATTTGTACTCTACACACAGGAGTACTAGGCAGCAAAAAAAAAAAAAAGGTGTATGATGTACAGGAGATTAAATATAATGGCTCCTTCACCACCAAATTTTGGTTGCTGAGACCTGAGAGAAAATTATTCTGAGGGCACTTCTAAAATAATGACCACAACATCATTACTATGCAGTTGCAATGTTTTATGTAAAATGATGTTAGATTTTTTGTATGATGTCTCTCAAACTAGATGGATGACAAAATTACTAAGGCAAGGGTCAAGAAAGACCTAGATATCACCTGTCAAATTGGTTTGGTGACCGTGATTGGATATTAATTGATCACGGTCCTGATTTAGGAAAAAATTTGGAACATAGTAATTATTCTTTATTGCAGATTGAGAGCATATTTGTGTGATATAAACATTCAACTGGACAATGGGTAGGGAAAAAAGTCATAAAAAATGCCACCAAAACAGGAGGTGACAGAATGTGTAATCACTGCAATTCCATGCCTCCCTCCCTTGCCCCCCCAGTATTGGACTAATAACTTGGGTTAAAAAAAAAAAAAGGTAGATCTACACAAACGGTCTCAGAAAGGCGTCCATATTTTGTGAAATAGGACAGCCGAGTTTAAGACATCTAGGCACAGAACAGTGTGACCCCACAAGTATAAAGTAAAATGTGTTAGTATGTCCAGTTTAAGAAACTATTTTGCAATGGTTACCTCTGGGGAGTGGGATGGGAAGTATTTAATCTTATTTCCCCTGGATTTGGTATGCTACTTTTCTATACAGTATGCTAATTTAAAAAGGTAAACTATCATCCCAATCAAAGCATGTGATTAGTTTTAAACATCCATTGTTTTCACTAGTAGATGACACTTCCAATGAAAAGCAGAGCTGTGACATTTCAGTTAGCTTTAAGGTGTTTTTTATTACCTAAGTGGGTGCTTATTTAGGGGCACTACCTACCTAGATGGGGATCACTGAAATGATTGCATTTACGCCTGTTCTAGCCAGACCTCCAGTGGGCTAAAAGTCATATACCAGAAGGAGCAGAACACAGAAGACCATAGGTTTGGGGGCTGAATGTAAGAAGGGTAGGTGAAGCCGTGGGTGGGAAGCACTGGGCAGGGGGTCAAGGAGGCAGAGTGGCAAGGGTGGGGAGACCCAGCTGTGTGGTCTGATCCTGCCTTTCCCTTCCTTTGCTCTTAGTCCTTGGCTCCACTTCCTTCTCTGGCTGATTTCTGCTAAGGAGCACCTAACAGCAGGGACCCTATGATTACCAGGTCTCTTCAAGGCTAAGATTCCGCAATTCTATTGGCCCATTCCCCCCTCTTACACTGAGAAGGTGTTTCTAATAACCCACACCCTTCCTCTGCCCACTCCCCCACCTGTATAAAACCCCTGGAGTCAGAGGTGATTCCTGCCTCAGAGATGTGACTATTGGGTAAGGGGATCTGCACACGGTATGAAAATAGCCAAGGAAGACACAAAGCAATGTTCAATGATCTCTGGACTTTTTATTGGCCTCCTGCCCCTCCCCAAGGGGCACCCCACTTCTGCTGCCTTTAACCGTTAAGTTAACGTCTTAGAACTTTGGTGTCGTTGACCTCAGACACTACTTTGCCGTCCACAATTCTGCGAGTGGTGGTCTTTTGGATGGATTGCATGGAGAGGCTGCTGTCCAGGGCATCACTAAGGCTGTAACAGAAGACCAAACCCCAGTCATAAACAGCCCCGCAGAGAAGGGAGACAAGGAAAGTGGAGGAAAAAACCCTCCTACCCCTGTGCCTTTATCTTAAAATTCCCCTGAGCCACTTCCTCCATAAAAGGGACACCCAAGGTCAAATTCCATTTGTGCTCTAAGTATGGCTAGAAGCAATACTTAGTCCATTCTCTTCTCCAGGAGGGAGCCTCTGTAACTGTTACTCCTTTGCAGACAGAGGGGCACTCACAGAGCACCAGCTCAGTGCTCAGTGGGGCTTTCAAAAGCTCAGGATCTGGGGAGAGGTGTTATCTTGACCCTAATTTGTATGGGTGGGAGGAGAGCCCCACTTACCTGAAGTCCTCTCCCTCTTCCAGCAGGCGGCGGTAGGTGGCGATCTCAGATTCCAGCTTGACCTTGATGTTCAGCAGGGTCTCATACTCCTGTGTCTGGCGCTGCCCCTCAGCCCGGGCCTGGGTCAGCTCTGACTCCAGGTGCAGTAGGATCCCGTTGAGCTGCTCCATCTGCATGGCATAGCGCGTCTCCACCTCCCGCAGGCTGTTCTCCAAGCTGGCCCTCTGCAGGGGCCACAGGGGAAAGGGTCTGGTGAGCCTTGAGGTACAGTGGAGGGAGTGTCTACAACTTCAGAGAGTTCAGAACTCAGGACTTCACTCTTGGCAACTTTTTTTTTGAGCACCCACTTTGTGCTGGGTTTTGGGGTAGGGGGTAGGAGCAATGGGAAATGCAAAGAGTAGCAACTCTTTTTTTTTTGGTAACAACTCTTTCTGAACTAAAGGAATTCATGATGGAAGGGGTAGGATTTGAGCTAAGATAGGATTGGTCTGAGGCAGACAGAGGTCGGGCCAGGAGGAGTTGGGGCAGGTGAAATGAGGGCTCTTACCAGATTTTTCATGGATTCCAGGTCGATCTCCAAGGACTGGACCGTACGTCTCAGCTCTGTGAGCGCCGTCTCAGCATCTCGTACCTCAGCGGACTGCGAGGTGACTACTGTAGTGCTCTCTTCAATCTGCAGGGTGGGTACGATCCTCAGGTCCTTCAGTCTCTGTCTGCCTCCCTCCCACCCCTTGGGCCTCTGTGCCCAGCTGGCATCCATCTCTTTCCCTCTTGTACCTGTTGGGACCAGTACTTGTCTAGCTCCTCTCTGTTCTTCCGAGCCAGCTCGTCATACTGGGCCCGGATGTCTGCCATGATCTTGCTGAGGTCCTGAGATTTGGGGGCATCCAACTCCACAGTCAAGCCAGAGTTGGCAATCTGGTTTTGTAGACCATTTACTTCCTAGAGGAGAGAGAGAAAAAGTGAGGAGGGGCTCAGGGTTGAGTTCTAGTAAGGCTCTTCAGTTGTGACTGCCTCTCCCAGGCCGACAGGATCAGTTGGAGAAGAGAAAAGGGGAATCTCTCAGGTGTGTACTCCTGGCTTTCTACGCTGGATAGGTAAAACGCCACCCACTCCCTGCCCATGCACTCACAAGTGATTTCTCTCTCCTCACTTCACTCTCACCCTCCTTCTACAAACTTGCTCCTTATACTTCTTTCTGGGAAGCCCTTCCAGCCCCACCTGCTCTCACTCCTCCATCATCCCTCACTCCTGGTGCTAGCTGCTTCTGCCTTTATCCTCCTCTCATTCTCTCACCCATGGCCTCTTGACCTCATCATGTTGTAACTCAGATGGCAATAGTCTGATTTAGAAGAGCCCAGGCTGGTAGTTCTAAACTTCCCTGCAAGGCTATTTGCAGGTGGCTTGCCCATCATTCCCCGGGACTCGTTTTGACCCCTGGTTCCTGGCCTGGCCAGTGGCCCTGCTTGCCTCCTCGTGGTTCTTCTTCATGAAGATCAGCTCCTCCTTGAGCGCCTCGATCTCTGTCTCCAGCTGCAGCCGAGTGATATTGGTGTCATCAATGACCTTTCGGAGCCCATTGATGTCACTCTCCACAGACTGGCGCATGGCTAGCTCTGTCTCATACCTGTGGGAGTGCAGGTGATCAGATCCAGAAACTTCTCAACCCATGCCACCTCCTAAGAGCAGCATCGTGCCCACTGCAAACCAGAAACTGAGTCAGGAATCAGATGGTAATCCTCTGAATGCCATTCCTGGCCCTTGGGGGACAGTGTTCTTAAACCGAGTTACATGAATGAATAAACTGATGGAACCTAACTCTCATCCACCCAGTTCCACCCACAGTTGAACAAGATCCCACTGTGAGCCCTTAGCTGACCCAGATCAGGAAGCAGACCATTCCTAGCTCCAGCCCTAGCTCCCTAGTCCCCCCAGCCTTACTTGACTCTGAAGTCATCAGCAGCAAGACGGGCATTGTCAATCTGTAGAACGATGCGGGCATTGTCCACAGAACTTGCAAAGATCTGGGGATGGATGAGAAAGATAGCTCCATGAATGCGGAGTCAATGATGGGCTGGGCTGAGTGTGTTATATGGCTCAGTGAAAACTTCCTGGTCCCAAGAATAGCCAGAGACTATCCCCTTCCACCTGTGCCCCTCACACTCCTTTCTCCTTTCCTAGAGTCTCAAATCCCAGGGCTCCCACCCGCCTCCTGCTACTACTCCTTTGGGGCCTCTGGTGGCTGGCTTGCTTGAAGTGAGCAGCTACTATACAAGTCCTCTAGCCCTCTGCTGGCACTTTGTTTCCTAGTGTACCTGCTCTACCCCCTGCCTCCCCGCCCCCCCCCC
>NW_005871208.1:1505287-1509339 GCF_000147115.1 Myotis lucifugus | reverse complement strand
GCCTCTAGTTTACTCTTAAGATGACTCAGCCTTAACCACATCCGCTTAACCCTCCAACTGTCCCCACTTGGCCAGCAGCCAGTGTCTGGTCCTCTGTATGGGCCTAGTCTCACCTCCCTCGATGCTGTTCACTTCTCAAGCTCTGGTCTCTCCTTCCCACAATCTCCAGGGAAAGGACCCACCCATGCAATTACCACCCTTGGGGTCCCTGTGTCTAGGGGCATGTAAGGAAATCTAGGGCATTCCTACCACCTTCTCTGGACAATAGGAGGCTGGGTGGAAATAGAAAGGGGGAATTAAAATTCCTATCCTTGGGAGAGGGGGAGGAAGTACGGTACTAAGTGGAGGAAAAACATGGCTGGGAGTTGGGTTGCTCCCTCCATGCGCCCTTACCTGAGCCCTCAGGTCCTCGATGGTCTTGAAATAATGCCCCCAGTCTCTGACCTGGGGCCCCTTCTTCTCCAGGTGTTCCCGGATTTTGATCTCCAGTCTCCGATTATCAGCCTCCAGGCTTCTCACCCTCTCCAGGTAGGAGGCCAGGCGGTCATTCAGGCCTTGCATCGTCTCCTTCTCGCTCTGGATGCCTCCTATGCCCGCCAGACCCCCGGCCATCCCCGCAGCCAGGCCCCCGGCCCCCCAGCCACTCCGCACACTGGTGGAGTGGGACACGGAGATCCGGGAGCCTGAGCCCCCCGCACCTGCATAGACGCTGGCCGCGCTGCTGGTCGGCCGGACCCGGTAGCTGGGCGCCTGCACGGAGCCCAGGGTCCGGTAGTTGGAGGAGAAGCTGGAGCGGGTGCTGAAGCTCATGTTGTCCAGGGAGAAAGGCGAGAAGAGAAGCCGAGACTCACGTTCCAGCGGCAGTGAGTGCCAGATCCGCGACTCAAGTTTTATGGCCCAGGGAGGAGGTGGGACCCGGCGGGGCCCCGCCCCTGCCCCAGTCGCTGCGGGCCAGCCACAGGTGGCCCGCCGCGGGGGACACACAGCTTATCGGCTTCAGACCCTGCCTAAGCCCCTTCAGCACAGCCCTGCCAAGGCCACCGCGATCCCCTAGAAAGGAGGTGACAACCGGGAAGAACAAGGGCAGCAGGTGGTGTTGGCCCTGCAGCTGTGATTTAAGGGCAGGAAATGACGTAATTATACCCCTTCCCAGGTAGAGGAGCTCCTGACCGGTTGAGAATTTGGGAGTTTGGGGGAATGAGCGAGTTGAGTGGGGTGTGAGTCTCCACGGATGTTCTGGGCCCGGCAGTCCAAGCCCCGCCCGCTGGTGAGATCTTGGGGGGATCCTGGAGCCCCAGAAGCCATGAGGAAGAAAAGGTGGGGGCTGTGGAAGAGGAAGACACACTCAATCTTGAGCCTCAAATGTGCTGGTTTACACACTCGACCCCCACCACACTTGGGTCCCAAACACGTCCACCTGCACATGTTCACTAGCACACACTCCTGCCCAGATCATACACGTGTATGTCACTCACTGAGTATGTTCAGACTCCTGAAGACATACTCACTCCCTGACCCACTCCCTCTCCCCTCAACTCGCTCCCATGGAGGCCTGGACCCATGGAATACTTTGCGATTGGAACAGGGGACACGTTGGCACTTCTGCACACTTTCGAATCAGCCTGGCCTACACCCTTGGGTAAACAAATACTTCCTGAACACTTACAGTTCCACAAATAGTTTTGGGGCACTGTGCATCAGGCCCTGTTCTAGTTGCTGGGAGAGCAGCAGTGAGTAACAGACCAAACTCCCTCATGAAGATTGTAATGTATCTCACATGGTATGGGGCCTAAGAGGACAAACACACAAACCTAGAGACAGTCTAGTTGAGACTCGGCCTGGTGGCCAGGCCCCCTTACTAGGACTTTTCTGCAGGCCTCCTCCTTCCTGTGCCCCTTCTCAAAAGGCTCTCTGGAGCCCAAGTCTGTCCCCAGGGGGCTGACTCCTCCAGGAAGCTTAGGTCAGGATATGGTGAAAAGGATGGAGGTAGGGAAGTTCCCACTGTTTCCTGTAACCCTGACTAGATGGCCAGCCCCTGCTGAGTGATCTGGGGGTGGGGTGGGGGGAAATCCTGAGGTACTGGGCCTTCAAGTCTGTCCCCACTAGCAGCTTGTTTGTCCGACATGGCCTGGCATTACACACTTGTTTGTGCTCTTTGCTCTGGAGTACGCCTATTGATTCTTTTTTTTTTTTTAAATATATTTTATTGATTTTTTAACAGAGAGGAAGGGAGAGGGATAGAGAGTTAGAAACATCGATCAGAGAGAAACATCGATCAGCTGCCTCCTGCACACCCCCCACTGGGGATGTGCCTGCAACAGAGGTACATGCCCTTGACCGGAATTGAACCTGGGACCCTTCAGTCCGCAGGCCGACGCTCTATCCACTGAGCCAAACCGGTTAGGGCATATTGATTCTTATTGAGCTGCCAGCTGACCTGAAGAGGTGGGGGCTGGGAGGAGTGTAGGCCTGGAAGGGAAAGGGGCCTGGGGGCAAGGCATCTCACATGCGGGGGGCTTGGCCCTGGATTGTCCCAGCTCTGCCACCTTCTAGTGGAGAAAGCCCCATAATATTCAGTGGGAGCTGAGCTGGCCAGGGGAGGGTCAGGGCCTGCTGAAGGCCAAAAGGCAAATGGAATGCAGAACAGTATACAAATGAATGCCACTCCTTTTACATGGAAGGTTTCTGGGAGATTGGAGGTACCAGACAAAGGAGTTTCTCCCGCTGTCACCTCCAGGTTCCAGAATTGTCGTGTTGTGCAGAATTGCATGGTAAAGGGTATATGTTACACATGGGGTTGATTGCCTTTGCTGTTTTTCGCTGTTTGAAGTCAGCCAATCTGGGTGCTTTGCTCGCTGTGTGACCTTGGGGAAGTCACAACTCTGAACTTCTGTTTCTTCACTTTAAAGGGGGAATAATAAAGCCTATCTCTTTGGATGGCAGTGGGTGTAAATGTTAATTATCACCCTCTCATTTATTAAACAAACACTAGTTACTTATTGCAGAGTAAGTCTCCACACATCCTGGAGGGCAGAGAAGCAGGGGATCAATTTAATTGTAAAGATGGCTCAACAATGTAAGGGCTCTCTCTAGGTCACTTAAGACCCCTGGGGGATTTTGAATTCCACTGGGGATCAGAGTCCAGATTCTTATCCAAGCTCTTTTCCAGCTCCTTCTCTGATTCTTCACTCCAACTGCTCAGGACCTTTTGGGGGTCTGTGGAGGCTCAGTCCAGGGGCCGGAGGGGGAGAGCTGCCAATGGATCTTATCTCTCACAGCTGATGTCAGTGGCTGCATTCCTGACCTCTTGCAGCATGGGGCAAATACCAACCTCTGGTTCCAGCACCAACCTGCCCTTTTCCACCACTTCCAGATTCCTCCGTGGTTCAGGTCTTTGTCATTCTGACAGACAGCTGGGGAGGGGGGCATTAGGGAGGAGTTTCGGTCCCCAGATTCCCAGCACTGGGGTTCAGGTCTTTGTCATTCTGACAGACAGCTGGGGAGGGGGGCATTAGGGAGGAGTTTCGGTCCCCAGATTCTCAGCACTGGGGTTCAGGTCTTTGTCATTCTGACAGACAGCTGGGGAGGGGGGCATTAGGGAGGAGTTTCGGTCCCCAGATTCCCAGCACTGGGGTTCAGGTCTTTGTCATTCTGACAGACAGCTGGGGAGGGGGGCATTAGGGAGGAGTTTCGGTCCCCAGATTCCCAGCACTGGGGTTCAGGTCTTTGTCATTCTGACAGACAGCTGGGGAGGGGGGCATTAGGGAGGAGTTTCGGTCCCCAGATTCCCAGCACTGGGGGTCTCAGACAGAGTGGGGGGTGGGAGACAGGAGGTGGAAGGCACGGTGAAAGAGCGAAGAGGTGATTGGGAGGCTGGTCCAGGGAGAAGGTGGAGCAGGAGGGGCCCTGGTGAGAGGTTCCCAGAACAAAGTTAAAAGGCACTTAAAGAGACCCAGCCGAGGGGAGATCTGAAGGAAGGGGGTGGGGATGCTGTCCCGAATTCCGCATTCCGATGTCAATGCCCAGGGACAGTGGGGAACCTGAGAGGCAGG
>NW_005871208.1:1492053-1505187 GCF_000147115.1 Myotis lucifugus | reverse complement strand
AGTTTAGAATAGCAACTGAGGTAAGAGGGAGGGGAGGGGCCCAATGAGCCTAAATTGGAAGGGGCTGATTCCCATCCTTTTCTCCAAAGATGTGTTGGAAAGCCCTATATTGGGGAGGGTTGGAGGCAGCCAGGTGGGTGAGAGGGTGGCCAGGGAGGCTTCCCGGGACCCCTCAGTGGAGAGCCCAGCACATGCCAGTGGGCCTCCCACAGAAGGACCCCAAGGCTACTGGGAATGATTTTGAGTCAAACAATTAATGTAAAGGGAGTACTGGGTGAGCTGGGGGAGGCAGGTGCGATGATGTGGGTTGCAGTTGGGTTGGGTGCAGGACCCAGTCTGAATCTCTCAAGACTTTGGGAATTTATCTGTCGGTGCTCCTGCCCCGTTTGGAGGCCCTGGGGAGGACTGTCGAGTGTTGAGTGGGGGAAGGGTTCTGAGGGCTCAGGCCAGGTTGGGAAGGTCAAAGAAGGCTGTGGCACTTTTATATACTTCAATTGGGTTTGTACCCAAGGGTTATTCCCCAGGGAAAAAGGAAGAAAAGATCAGTGCTGAGGAGCATGTGGCTGCCCAGGAATCTTCGGTGCTAAAGCTCAGAGAGGACTCCCCAAAATCTGGCTCTTCTAGGAGCCTCCTCTATTCCCTGTACAACTCTCTCTACCAATGGGAAGAGTGAATAGAGGCGGGGGAGACTGCCGCATACGTGCTGAGACACTTGGTCTACCAGGAAGCATGAAAGGTTACATGAGTGATTTTGAGGTCCCAGCATGGTTCTATGATGAGACCAACTACACAAGAAACTCTCTGTATCTTGGGGCATCTCTCACTGAGAGATGAGAGGATAGGAGTGGTGGAAACTCAGGAGCAAAGGAATCCAGGCTTAAAACATTACTGAAATGACAGACTCTTGGGATGGGTTGAGTGGAGAGCAAAGGAAACCAGAAGACATCAGTGGAAAAGAATTTGGGAATTGGGAATTGACATGATGGATGACAGCAGCTGTATAGGGCACAGAGAAGGATTATCAGACTTTGGGATCAGAGCAGATGATGTCATCTGAGGGTGGCTGAAGGTGCTGAAAATCATGGCGTTAAGGATTCAAGGAAGAGAGGATGGCACAAGAGCATAGACTTTTTTGGAGTTCGAAAGATCTGAGTTTGTATCTGAACTCTGCTGTTTGCTTGCTGAGTGACCTTGGTCAATTCAGGTGACCAAGTTAGTGAGTTTCAGTTTCCTTATCTGCTTTTATAGGAATTAAATGTGCATGACAGGGCTTGGAGCACCGCAGGCGCTGTTCCAGAGTGCTCACCTGCCTCCTTCTGGAAGAACCATCAGCCTGGAGGCTCGAGTCTCTCAGTTTGGTTCAGTTCCACAGTGAGCTGGGAAATACAAAGATACATTTAAAAATTAATAATGAAATAGGTGATCATTAGAAGGCACAGATAATTGGGCAAACAAAATGAAGTGTGTACGTGCTATGAAAAGGAGGGAATAATTCATCCACTCACTCACTATTTGTAAAACACCTACCATATGCCAGCCATGTTCTAGGCTCTGGGGATATAAAGAAAAGCCAGATAAGGTAGCTTGCTCTCATGGAGCTTATATTTTGGGTGTTGAAGGATTGGGATCATGGAGAACCTCATGGAGAAGGGAATGCTTAGGCAGAGCTTCAAAACACACACACACACACACACACACACACACACACACACACAACGAATAAGAATTTACTAGGGAGGCAAGGGGGTCAAGGAGAAGGCTTATCAGATAAAACGATCAGCATTGGGACCTGTTACAGCCTCCAACAGAGTCCCCTCCTCTGAGTTTCAGACCTGTGTCTCCTGCTGGTCACTGGATATTATCCCCAATTGGAGGAGTCAAAGAAATCATACATTTATCAAATCTTGCTGGTGGCTCAGTGTCAGCCTGCGGATTGAAGGGTCCTGAGTTAGATTCTGGTCAAGGGCATATACCCAGGTTGCGGGCTCAATCCCCAGTAGGGGTGTGCAGGAGGTAGCCGAACAATGATTTTCTCTCATCATTGATGTTTCTATCACTCTCTCCTCCCTTCCTCTCTGAAATCAATAAAAATATATTTTTAAAAAAATCTAAGGCTGAATGTATAATCTTCCTGCATTTATTTATTTTTCTGCTTTTTAAAATTCAGATTTTGTGCTACAGTTGGCATACAGTAACATTCTCCCTTTTTAGGTATACAGTTCGATAGGTTTTGATAAATGGATACAGTTGTAGAACTGCTCCCATAAATCAAGATACAAAACATCTTAATCACCTCAAAAGTTCCACTGTGTTCCTTTATAGTCAATCTCCCTCACACACTCCCAGCTCTGATGACCACTGATCTGTCCCTGTAGTTATGTTTAACTTTATGAGAAACTGCCAATGTGTTTTTTAAAGTAGCTGTACCATTTTGCATTTCCACCAGTATGTACGAGAGAGTTCCAGTTGCTCTGCATCCTCACCAGCACTTTGTATTTTCTCTCTCTCTCTCTCTCTCTCTCTCTCTCTCTCTCTCTCTCTCTCTTTTAATTATGGCTTTTCTGGTGGTGTGTAGTAGTATTTCATTGTGGTTTTAATTTATATTTTCCTAATGACTAATGATGTTGAGCATCTTTTCATGTGCTTTTGTTGCCATCTGTACCTCTTTGATGAAGTATCCAAATCTTTTGCTCATTTAAAAACATTGGTTTTGGTTTTTTAAAAAATCTTCACCTGAAGATGTGTTTTTTATTGATTTTAGAAAGAGAAGAAGGAAAAGAGAGAGAGAGAGAGAGAGAGAGAGAGAGAGAGAGAGAGAGAGAAACAGCCAAGGGTTGCCTCCTGTATATGTCCTGACAGGGGATTGAACCTGCAACCTAGGTATGTGCCCTGACCGGGATTTGAACCTGTGACATGATTTAACCAACTGAGCCACAGGCCAGGGCAAAAATACATTTAAAAAAATTATTAGAAATTTAGAGTTTTTATGCATCTAGATTTATAACTATTTTCTACCAGTCTCTGGTTGTCTATCCATTCTCTAAACAGTGTCTCTTGAAGAGAGGTTATTAATTCTGAAGAAGTTCAATTTATCAAGTTTTTATTTTATGGGTCATGCTTTGGTGCTGTATTTAAGAAGTCTCCTAATCTGAAAGTCATAAAGATTTTTTGTGTATTTTCTTCTAGAAATTGTATGGTTTTAGGCTTTATATTTTGTCCTATGATTCATTTGAGTTAATGTGTTTGGCAAATATTTTCTCCCCATCCGTGGCTTATCTTTGTATTTTCTTAACAATGTTATTAGAAGAGATGAAGTTTTAAAATTTGAAAAAATTCCATATCATTTTTTTAACCCTCACCTGAGGATAAGTTTCTTTTCTTTTTATTGATTTTCTGAGAGAGAGGAAGGGATAGGGATGGAGAGAGAGAGAGAGAGAGAGAGAGAGAGAGAGAGAGAGAAAGAAGGAAAGAGAGAAATGTCATTGTGAGAGAGAAACATAGATTGGTTGTCTCCTGTATGCACCCCAACCGGTGATTGAATCTGCAACCTGGGTATGTGCCCTGACTGGGAATTGAACCTGTGACCTTTCTGTGTACTAGATGATCCTCCAGCCAACAGAGCCATGCAGCCAGGGCATCAATTTTTGTCTTTAAGTTTTCTATGTTTTTTTTTTGTTGTTCGATTTCAATCTAAATAATCTTTATCTAACCCAAGATCAATAAGATTTTTTCTCTGTTTTCCTCTAGAAGTTGTATAGTTTTAGGTTTTACATTTTGAGTTAATTTTGTCTATGATATGAAGTATGGACTGAGATTAATTTTTTTTTCCATGAGGATTCCAAATGTTGCAGCACTATTTGTTAAAAAGACTATTCTTTCTCCAATGGTCTATGTTGGCATGTGAGTTCATTTCTGAACTTGATTATGTTCCATTAATGTATATATCTATCCTTATGTTGATACCTCACTGTCTTGATTACTGTAGCTTTATAAAACCAGATAGTGTGAGCCCAACTTTCCTCTTTTTCAAAGTTGTTTTGGCTATTCTAGGCCCTTTTTCATATACACTTTTAGAATCAGTTTCTCAATTTCTAAGAAAAAGCTTACAGGAATTTTGACTGGGACAGAATTTAATTTATAGATCAATTCAGAGAGAAAATTATCATCTTAATAATATTGAATTTTACAATCCATGAACTTGATACATCTCTCCATTCATATAGATCTTCTTTAATATTTCTCTCATTAATGTTTTGTGGTTTTTAGTACACAAATCTTGCACATATTTTGCTTGATTGTATGGTATTTTATGTTTTAAATCTGATTGTAAATGATATTGTGAATTCAATTTCAATTTATAATTTTCCATTGCTAGTAGAAATATAATTTATTTTTGTATATTGATCATTTTATCCTGCAACTGCGCTAAACTCTCTTATTTTATGGTAGCTGTTTTGTTGATTCTTTGGGATTTGCTACGTAGAATATAATTTTATTTGTAAATAAAGACAGCTTTATTTCTTCTTTTTCGATCTGTATGCCTTTTATTTATTTTTCTTGACTTATTGCACTGGCTAACACCACCAATATAGTGTTGAATAGAAATGGTAAGATGAAATATGTTTGTTTTGTTCTTAATCTTGAGGGGAAAGCATTCTTTCTTTCACTATTAAAAATGATGTTAGTTATAGTTTTTTGTGTGCTAATTATAGGTTTTTAATAAATGCTATATATTAGATCAAGGAAATTCCTTTCTATTCATAGTTTTCTGAGAGTTCTTAATCATGAATGGATGTTGAATTATGTCAATAGTTTTTCTGCATCGATTGAGATGAACATGATTTTTCTTAGCCTATTAATAAAATGAATTACATTAATTGATTTCAAATATTGAACTGACCTTCTATTCCTGGGAGAAGCCTCATTTAATTATGATGTATTTTCTTATTTATTGCTAGATTTGATTTGTTAATGTTTTGGTAAAGATTTTGCATTGATATTCATGGAGGATATTAGTCTACAATATTTTTTCTTGTATTGTTTTTGTCTCCCATTGGTATCAGGATAATGCTGACCTTATAAAATGAGTTATAAACTGTTTTCTCCTCTTCTATATTCTGAAGGAATTTATGCAGATTTGATATTATTACTTCCTTAAATGTTCAGCAGAATTCACCAATGAAGCAATCTGGATCTGGAATTTTCTTTGTTGAAAGTTTTTAAACTAAGAATTCAATTTTTTAAATAAATATGGAACAATTTAGGTTACCTAATTATTTTTTGATGAGCTTTGGTAGTTAGTGGTTTTTAAAGAATTTGTCCATTTCATCTAAGTTGTCTAATTTATAGTTAGCAAGTTGTTCATAATATTCCCTTATCCTTTTTAAAAAATGTATTTTTTTATTGATTTCAAAAAGGAAGGGAGAGGGAGAGAGAGATAGAAACATCAATGATGAGAAAGAATCATTTGATTGCTGCTTCTTGCATATCCCCTACTGAAGATGAGACAGAATCAAACTTCGACCTCCTGGTTCATAGGTCAATGCTTAACCACCGAGGCACACCACCCGGCAGCCCTTATCCTTTTATTTTATATTTATTTATTTATTTAAAAAATATTTTTATTGATTTCAGAGAGGAAGGTAGAGGGAGAGAGAGATAAAAACAATGATGAGAGAGAATCGGCTGCCTCCTGCATGTCCCCTACAGGGGATCGAGCCCACAACGCAGGCATGTGACCTTGACTGGAATCGAACCCAGGACCCTTTAGTCCGAAGGCCCACGCTTCATCCACTGAGCCAAACCAGCTAGGGCAGCCCTTATCCTTTTAATGTCTATAGGATCTGTAACGATATCCCTCTTTCGTTGATGATATAGG
Organism: Myotis lucifugus; assembly: GCF_000147115.1. NCBI lineage: Eukaryota > Metazoa > Chordata > Mammalia > Chiroptera > Vespertilionidae > Myotis > Myotis lucifugus. Next base: position 1,499,309 of record NW_005871208.1, on the reverse strand, counting down.
CGGTTTGTGTCTTCTCTCTGTCTCTTTTTTCCCTGGAATTTATTTTTTTATCTTTTCAAAGAATTAACTTTTGGTTTCATTGGTTTCTTCTACTGTTTTTCTGTTTTGAAGGTTATTGATTTCTGCTCTTATTCTTTTTTAAAAAAATCTTTATTGTTGAAAGTATTACAAAGGTTCTCCTTTTCCCCCCATGAAACTCTTCCAACCCTGCTTCTGTCCTTCACACCCCCCCTCACCACCCTATTGTTTGTGTCCACAGGTTATGCATACAAGTTCATTGGTTGATCTCTTCCCACCCACCCTCCCCAGCCTTCCCTCTGAGGTTCAATTATCTGTTCATGCTTCTGTGACCTTGTGTCTATTTTTGACCATCAGTTTATTTGGTTCATTAGACTCCACCTATGAGTGAGATCATGCGATACTTGTCTTTCTATGACTGGCTTATTTCGCTCAGCATAGTACTCTCTAGGTCCATCCATGCGGTTGCAAATGGTAAGAGTTCTTTCTTTATTATAGCTGCATAGTATTCCATTGTGTGAATGTACCATAATTTTTTTACTCACTCATCCGCTGATGGGCAGTTAGGCTGTTTCCAAGTCTTAGCTATTGTAAATTGCGTTGCTATAAATATAGGGGTGCATATATTCTTTTTGATGAGTGTTTCAGGTTTCTTAGGATCTGCTCTTATTCTTTTTTTAAATTTTTTTTATTTGTTAAGATATATATGAAGTATTTTGGGGAGAAATTGCATGATATCTGGAATTTGTTTTAAAATTCTCTAGTAAAACAAAGAAGCAATATTAGAAATTTAAAAAATAACTTAAAACTATATGATTGGTACTTGGGGATTATATTATTCTCTTTTATGTACATTCAAATATTTCAATAATAAAAAGTGAAGGAAAAAGTATGGCTTTCAGAGAAAATTTTCCGTTATCTGGAAAATAAAGTTAATTTTTGATGATGCCAAACAAAATAAGTGTCCCCAAGTTGTTTCTTTTTTCGGTCTAATTTTATTTTAGTCAAGGTGATATGTGTACATGGTTTAAATATCAGACAGTGCCACAAAACTTACCCTGCTCTTTTCCTTGATTTTTCACCTTTAGACATTGCTTATTTATCCTGCAAAGTCAGTCTGTGGGTCTTTATCTTGGGCCAGTTAATTTCCCAAAAGAGAGGTCTTTCTCTGATCTTCTGCCAGAGTCGGTGGTAAAGGTGGGAAAGAAGCAGTTACCTGGTTGCCAGGGTGGGGAAAGGATTCTATAAACTGTTAACAACCCCTGGTTTATGGCCCCACCTATAGAGATGCTTGGTGCTTCCAACTCCGGGTTTTACTGGACAGATTTTTTTTGTTAGTCCTTCTATCATAGGCATCTCTGGATTTCTCTGCTCTGCTAAGTCAGTTTCCATTCACATGTCAACTTTCCATTGACCACATTCATCATGTATTCATTTGACAAATAATTTATTGAGTACTTGCAATGTGATAAATACTTTTCTAGGTGCTTGGAATATATCAATGAACAAAACAAGCATCAGGCTTAATAAGTATGTTATGTGTGATATCAGAGCAGGAAAAGGAAATCAAGTATGGGAGAATGTCAAGTTGTAATTTTAAATCGGGTGAAAGAGTGGGCTGTATTTAAAAGGTGACATTTGAGTAAAGATCTCAAGGAGGGAGGGTGTTAGCCATGTGGATATATCTAGGGACAACACCATTTAGTTGATGGCTTTTGTCTGTGTGGACTCCTCTTCTTGTCCTTGTAGGAGATATCCTCTGATCTAGTTCTGTCATGTTAGTGAGGTTCAGGAAGAGAACAAGCATACATGTTGATGTGCTCAATCCAACACACTTTAATGAGAACTGATTCCTACCAACCCCACCTTCACATCCTAGTCTGCTTCCTATCTTTCCCAAATTGACTAGCACCAGAAGTCGATGATTAGTATTTGTTTATTGTTACATTAAATTAGTAAATCATTAAAAACAAATCATTAACAAGTCATTAGAGTTGGAGATTTTAGCAACTCTATCAGAAATGGTGCTCTTATTCTTATTATTTCTTGCCTTCTGCATGCTTCTTGCTTTGGTTTTAATTTGTCTTTCTTTTTCCAGTTTTTTAACTTGTAAGCTTAGATTTTTATTTCAAAGCTGTCTTTTAAAAATAATATTTAATGCTATAAGTTTCTCTCTATGCACTGCTCTATCTGGTTTTCAAATGTTTAATTAATTTAATATATTTTCTAAATTCCCTTGTGACTTCTTTTATCCATGAGTTATTTAGAAGATTGTGGTCTAATCTCCAAATATTTGGAGATTTTCCAGATTTCATTTTATTATTGAATTTTAGTTTAAGCCTCTTATGATCAGAGAAAATAGATTGTATTATAAATTTGTTGAAAATTGTTTTTGGATAAGAATATGGTCTATTTTAATGAATGTTCCATGCACAGTTGAAAAGAATGCGTATTTTGCTGTTGTTGGGTGAAATTTTATATATATCCATTAGATCACATTGGATGATGGTGTTGTTCAAGTCTTCTACTTTTTACTGATTTTCTGTTTATCTGTCTTATTAATTACTGGGAAAGGAGTATTGAAGTCTCCAAATATAATTTTGAATTTGTCTATTTTTTTCTTTCAGTTCTATTAATTTATGTTTTGTGTTTTTAAAGACTCTGCTGTTGGGAGCATACGCATTTAGGATTGTATATCTTCCTGATGTATTATTTCTTGTTTGGCCTACTCTACTTTACTAACTTTACTAACTGATCTCTTTGAAACAGCTCTGGCCTAATCTATTTCCATGCTAAAAGAGGGTAGGATTTGTTAAAAAATACAAATAAAATCACCCCTCTAAATCTAATTAGATCTAATTAGGTCCTATTTTTCTTAGGGTAAAGGCCCCAAACCTTAAGGTGGCTGACAAGGCCCTGCATGGTCTGGCCCTCTCTCCCTCTCCAGCTTCCTCCTGTACCTTTGCTCCCTTTTATTTTTTAAAAATATATTTTTTTAAAAAATTGATTTCCGAGAGGAAAGAAGAGGGAGAGAGAGAGATAGACACATCAGTGATGAGAGAGAATCATTGATCAGCTGCCTCCTGCACACCCCCTACTAGGGATTGAGCCTGCAACCTGGGCATGTGCCCTGACCCAGAATAGAATTGTGACCTCCTGGTTCATATGTTGATGCTCAACCACTGAGCCACATCAGCCAGGCCTTGTCTCTGGCCTAATCTCTTTTAATATGGCTACATTGCCAGTCTTTCTGTTTCTGGACCATGTTGTACTTCTACTTACTCAGGGCCTTTGACCAGTTTCCCCGTATCTCGATCATTCTCTTCCCCTCACTGCAGCCTTTTCTATTAATATACATTTTATATCTCAGTCCAAATGCGCATTGCTTTCCCAGGGAAGTTTCCCTAACTCCTTCAAATTTAGGCCAGCTTCCTTTATAATATACTCTCATAGGATCATGTTTTTCTCATTAAAAAATATATATGTAGACTGAAATAAATCACGATTGAAGTGGCATCATGTGAAGCTGCCCATTCAAGTTCTGAAATCTTTCATCATGTAAATAATTTCCGTGTCCCTTTTATAATAAACTAATGATATCCAAAAAATATATAAAAATTTATATTTATATCTTTATTAATGTGATTTTTAGGTTACTATCTTTTTACAACTAAATTGTAAGCTCCATGGGCCATGTCTATTTTTCTCATTATTATGTGCTTAGTGCTAGAACTTATTAGATACTCAATAAATGTTTGTTAAATATATGATGAGTCAGTTGGTAGCAGAGAAAAGGAAGAGGCAGAAATGAAGTGGGAAAGATTGAGTGAGAATCAGGTCAAGGAGGTCTTGTAGGCCATGGAAAGTTTGCACTTCCTTGGTTCTCAATTTTATTTTGCAACAGATACATCGGGGAACGTGTTATGAATGCAGGTGCCCAGGTACCACCTTCACATGTACAATAATACTCTTTGGGGTTAGGATCTGGGCTTCTATCTAGAGATGCACTAAAGGCTGAGGAGCTGAAGAGACATTGAAACTTGAAGCAGGGAAGTGTCATGATCAGAGTTGCATTTTAGCAAGACAATTCCAGCTGGATGTCCTAGAAAGATATGAAGGAACAAGACTGCAGATGACTGCAATCATTTAGGCAAGTGATAATGAATGCCTGAACTAAGGGAGACACAGTGGAAATACAGAGACAAGAACAGATTCAAGGGAAATTTAGAAGTTAGAGTTGGCAGCTCTTGGTGTCTAATTGGATATGTGGGGAAAGAATAGCAACAATAATGACTAACAATTATTGAGCAGCTATGATGCACCAGAAATGATTATACATGCTTTACACACAGCACATTTTATTTAGCTCTATAACAACCGTATGAGGCAGGTTTTAGTACCATCCCTGGGACTTTAGGTAATTCCCAGGTTTCTTGCTTTGGAGGGAGTAATACTGGTCACCAGACAAAGATGATGAGAGGAAGTGAGGCCAAGAGGGTGGCCTTAGATAATGACTTCAGTTTGTGAGATATCTAGGTGATGACTGGAAACATAGATTTGCTGTTCTCTTGAGAGTCTGGAGATGGCAATCCAGGAGCCATGATCTCGGGAGTGAATAGAATTGGCCAGAAGAAAAGAGGTGTAACAGAGGCTCTTAGTCTGGCCTCTGTAGATGAATTTCCTGAGCACGGGAGTCCCTTGAGTGATATGGGAAATGCTGGCAATTTGTGATTCTGCCTTAGAGTCTCAAAGGGATGTATGGCCCACCAAAAAGATAGAGGACTGCAGATATAAGTGGTGGATAGAGAAAGAGGATTCAGGAATGAAGGTTGGAAAAGAGTGGCCAGGGACATAGAAATTCAGTAGCTGTCAGGAGGCCAAAACGTCTTGTTTTGTGTACATATAGTATGTATAGTCTTTCTAGAAACAGGGAGTGGTCAGTGATGCCCATTGCAATATTCTACAGAGGTCAGCTAAGAGACAACTTGAAAAGAGCCCACCAAATTTGGCTATTCATTGATCATTGAAGAATTTAGTAATTTCTGTGGATGGTAACTGGGGTGGCTGTAGGTAGGGTGAGGTGTGAAATGACAATGCATATGGCCTCTTCTTTTGGGAAACATGGCTATGGAAGCAAGGGGAGAGAGGAGTCAGCGGTCAAGAATGGTTTCCCTCCCTTCTTCCCTGCCCTCCTTCTTTCCTTTCTTACTTTTTTTTTAAAGGATGAAGGAACTTGCTCATGGATACAGGTAGAGGGGTGAAATCCATCCTGGGAGGAGGGTGGGAGTACCAGGGCCAGAGGGAGAAGCTACTTGATGGAGCAAATCTCTGAGGGGCTGGAGTTCACAGCACAGGTGGAAGGCCTGCCCCTGAGCAGGAAGGAGGTAAGGGTGGGGATGGATACAGATAACAGGTGAGAGATCCATTGCTAAAGATGGTAGTGGCAGCCATGGGGCCCCTTCGGGCACCAAGAGTTTATGATTTTGGTAACTAGCAGAGGGAAAGAAGCGATGATGCATCTCTGGTATCTCACACCAGCTGAGGAGATACCCTCTTCTGCTCTGAAGACTTCAATGTCTTTTTAAAAAAAAAATAAATTTTATTGATTTTTTACAGAGAGGAAGGGAGAGGGATAGAAAGTTAGAAACACTGATGAGAGAAACATCGATCAGCTGCCTCCTGCACACTCCCCACCGGGGATGTGCCCGCAACCAAGGTACATGCCCTTGACCGGAATCGAACCTGGGACCCTTGAGTCCGCAGGCCGACGCTCTATCCACGGAGCCAACCCGGTTAGGGCTCAATGTCTTTTTGTTACCCTGGGACACTCTCCTTCTTATCTTCTGCCTTCTCCTCCTCCACGAAGCCTTCCCTGACTGACACATCCGCACTGGCCCTTTCCAGCTGCTGGCTCAGCTCCCCATTCCTTCTTTGCCCCAGCACAGAGGCCAAGAGCTCCTCCTGGTTCGGTGTCTGTCTGTGTGTCTGTATCTGGTCTCTAAAGAGAAAGTTCACAGAAAGGACATGGAGGGGATGGGGACACATGTGTTTTTGTAAAATGGGTGGCTTCTTCCTCAGATTTGCCCCTCCTCAGCTCTCAGGATGGGCTCTGCCCACAAGGTGGTGCTCCGCCAGAGAAGGACTGGCTGGTATTATCTGGGCAACAGGCTCAGTTGGCTGGTTGACAGCAGGGCCCTCATTCTGGCCCAGGACCTTTGATCCCTGCCCTGATAGCCCTGGCCTCTGTTGCCATGGCTGCCTCTTAGTTTGGTATAAACAGAGCTCTTCCTCCTCCTCATGTCCAGGTTACTGACACACAAGTGTTTCCCCAGGCATGGGCTGGGATTTCCAGTCTTCAGGTGCCCCTCTACCCCCACTGCAGGGGAGGTATGAGGATGGTGAGTCACTGCTTTTAGTCCCCTCTCCACCCCCTCACTGTTCTCTGTGGCTCTGCTGCTCCCTCCTGCCCCACCTATGTCCTACTGGAATTGGGGAGGGATGGTCTATCAAATGGGGAAGTGGGGTGTAGGGAGGAGCCTTCCTGTCCTGGGATTACATCCTTTGGGCTGTTTCTGGTCAGTGGAGACCCCGAGGCCTATCCAACCCCAGGTATCCGTGAGCTCAATCACAGCTTCTTTCCTCCCTTGTCTTCTGGATCCTTGGGGCCCAAGGTGAAGGAGAGGAGAAGATAGGAAAAGAGAACTGTGGGGGAGAGAAAATAGGGACCCCAGGGGAGAAGAGGTCTCATCTGGATAAAATAGAATCATAGAACCATTCATTCATTCATTCATTCATTCAGTGAATCAAACAAGTTCCTGTGTTGGGTGCTGAGGGAAACAGAAACATGTATAAAACATGACTGCTTTTGAGGAGAGGGAAGTGACAGTGCTGGTGTAAGGGCCTTGGATTTGGAATCTGGGGACTCTGGTTTGAGTCTGACTACTACTGCTGGAAAAATTATTTCTCTGAGACCTGGGTTCCTCATCTGTAAGTAAGAATAACGTTACTGAAGTCTCAAGGTCATTGTGAGGATCACATGAGACATATATGAAAGACTGCCCCATTAGCCAATGTTCAATGCATGTTATATGCCCGAGGATCAGGTTTACAATCAGGGAGGGGCACTCAGGCAAGTGTTACCCAGCCCAGGGGAGTAACAAAGGCCCTTTTTTGGGGTCTCTGTGGTGCGGCCGCTTCCGGCAGTGGTGACTGGGGCAGGCTGCCTGGGAGGTGGCTGG
>NW_005871208.1:1449574-1490955 GCF_000147115.1 Myotis lucifugus | reverse complement strand
ACCCTGGAGTGACTCACATATGCTGCCAGACCCACAGGCCCCCCACCCTTAGGCCTGACTCAGACTGAGCTCCGGAGATAGCTATCCTGACTCTCCCAAGGTGGGGAGTCAAGGTTTATGGCTTCCAGGCTCATTCTCTGGGAGGTGTCTGTTGTGCACACATACTTCCCATTGCATTCCTCCCAGGCCTGACCCAACCTTACTCAGTCTCTTCCAAGAATTGCAGACCATTTGAGAGCACAATTTTAAGAAACCTGCTCCGCACCTCCTCCCCCAAAGGCTATCTCCTCACCATCGGCCTTGCGCTGCTCCTGCGCCACTGAGGCCTGCTGCCCCCACCCTCATCTGTTTCTTGGCTTCTGGGCAGGCCTGACCCGGTCTAGGTCTGAGTGAGAAGAGACCCAGCACAGCTCCCTTTTCAAAGCATCCCCCCTTCCCTAGCCCCTCATTTCTACTCTGACTACTCCTCGGGTTAGTCAGTCCTTCCTTCTGTCTGTCCTTTTGCTCCCTGTCAATGTTTAGTATGTTGTGTTGTGCTCAGAGGCTGTCATTGCAGCGGGAGGGACTAAGCAGACAGCAGAGTGCAGGGGAGGGTGTGCTTCATTACAGGGGCCCTTGAACTGAGGTGGGGGGAGGAAACAGCAGGAAGGGAGAATTCTTGGAGAAGAGTTTGAAGTTTTCTCCCATCACAGTAGGAGTCCTATACTGGCACTTTACAGGGGGCACCGAGAATCTCACAAATACCGTCGTAGAGTTGATTTTATATGCGACAGAACAAAAGCTGACAGCCAAATCAAGTATGATGTCTAGTTCAGTGTCTTCCCCACTACAATGTAATCACTTTGGAAAATTCAAAGTTCTAAAAACCAAGTTAATTTAAATGTAATTAATAACCAAACATAATGGCAAGGAATTTTAGAAATAAATGGTACTGCTCCTTCATTATACAGATGAGACGACTGTAGCCCAGAGGGGGAAGCGATATCTAGACTGAGTTAAGACTAGAACACAGGGTATTTGAGTCCCAAATTAATGTATTCCTGCTATGTCATATTGCTCCAAAAATTGTATGGAATAATCCTCAAATGAAAATTAATTTTATTTCATTTTCTTCACAAATCCTAGAGCACTTTGGAGGTGGTAGTAGGAATTTGCAGAAGTGAAAGGACTTGAGGGTGTGCCAGCTCACAGGATGAGTGGGAAGGGTGGAGAGCTGAGGGGTCAGCTACCGAGCCAGCAGCGCTCAGCTGTCCTGGGATTCCTAGGCCTGCGCAGATCAGCGGGACACTTCTGCAGGCCTCCTGAAAGGCATCTTCTTTATTAGAGGTGCTGGCTGGTCAGAGTCAAAGCTTTCAGGCTGGCCTGGACTGTCTACATTCCTCCCTCCTGCATCTCCCAGCCTGCCTGTGGCTAGACCCGGGGGCCTGGGAAACCTAAGGAGTGGAAGAGTTGGGTTGAATTCTGACTCTGGCACTTATGTGCTATTTGACCTTAGAAAACATATTAAATGTTTCTGAGCTTCCGTATCATAATCTGTAAATGAGGCTGTTTGTACTTTCCTCATAGGCTTAATTGTGAGGATTAAATGGGGTTATAAAAGTCTATGGCACAGGAAGTGCCTGGCCTATGGTACTATCTTGGAGAAACAGGGAGAGAGGGGTGTAAGGCAGGAAGGCAACACTGGCTTTGAAGGCAGTCAGGGTCCACTTTTGCCTCTCCCATTTGCTAACTGCTGGAGCACAAGCTATGCTTAACCTTGAGGCTATTTCCTCAGCTCTAAAATGGAGGTAATGATTATTTCATAGTTTCTGAACGGATTAAAAGTTGTCATTACCACTTAAGGGAACTCCTGGGCCGTTGGGGGTGCCAACTCTGGGAGACCAGGTCAGAGCTGGGGATACCCAACAGAGTCCAGGCTGGAGGCCCGGAGGGAGAAGCCTGGGAGGGAAAGATTGGGAGGGCTTCCTGAAGGAGGTGTTTGGGGTAGAGTTAGGCTGGAGTGACAGAGAGAAGAGGAGGGTCTCTGGTCTGGTGAATTGCAGAGGTAGAAAGAGTGTTTGTGTGGGACTTGGCTGCCAAATGTAACAGGGCAGGCCATGGGTGGGGAGGGCTGGTTGATAGGGGTCGAGCCATGGGGACCGTGGGCCTATGATCTAGGAGGAGGAGGAGTGTGACTTCTACAGCTGGACACTTCTGAGTCAGAAGTTCTGACCTGGGAGGGAAATGGCCTTCTCCCCTGGTGGGGCTTTCTCTCCTCTGCCTCCCATGTTCTGGAGGCTTCTTTTGTTGTTCAAGCTTCTCTTAAGTTCCTGAGATAACATCCTGGGGAACCTGGAGAGGCAAGGAAGGAGAGGGGGCTGCGGGGCCTTGGGGAGTAAATGGCCGCAGCGAGGAATTCTGTTGGGAACAAGTACAAACATACACTGAGTTGTGTTGCCATGGGAGCTTGCCTGACACTTCCCTGAGGCTAAACTGGCCCGGGCTGGCCCAGGCCCAGCCCATTCCCATCCTCCAGACCTGCCATAAGAATTATGCTACGAGCCACTGTGGCCCCCTCTGAGGTTATCTTATCCCTTAGACTTTTAGTTTCCTTATCTGTAAAATGGGGAATAATGTTACCTTCCTCATGGATTACTTTAGGATTACAAATAATATGTGTAAGAACTCTGACATGTTGACACAGTGGGAACCCAATAAATGAGAGTTGCCAAAATTATCACCATCATTCCCCCCACACCCAGCCCATGGTCATGGTCAGCAGGGAAAAGAACCCTGGGCTGAGAGCTGGGGAAGGAAAGGGGTTGTCAATAGGCAGGGCTAAGTTTGCATGGCCAGCTCCCTAAGAATTGCATTTATAAGCTCCTGTTTTGCATGGTGGCAGATTTTTGCATGCAATCCTTTATGACTATCCTGTAGACTTTTCCTTATAGCCCCAATTGCCACCTCCTTCTAGTTACCCTTAACCCCTCTGAGCCAGTGCTCTCTCCCATCTGGGTACCTACCCCATGCTGGGAAGACACTACAGAGGACACAAAGATTCATGAGACATTGTCCCATCCTGCAAGGGGAACAGGACTTACATTCTCATGAGGCAACTGTTTTAAAGCCTGTGCAGACACAAGTTCCTTCACGAGGAGGCTTGAGGACGGTGAAGGGTGAGGGGGTGGGGGAAGCTGCACAGGGGAAGTCTTTAGAAAAGGCAGAGGGACAGGCAGGGAGGGGTGGTGAGAGTCAAGCTAACATTGACTGGAAACCTCCAAGTCAGGCTCTGTTCCCTTATCTAATGCTCACATCGGTCCTCTTAGGTAGTTATCTGTATTTTCAACTGAGGAAAAGGAACCTCAGAAAGATTAAATAAATTGCCCAACTTCTTAGAATTAGGAGTCACATTCCTCTGACTGCATCCACGCTCCCTAGGCTTTCAGGCACACTTGTAGGGGAGGGAGCAGTGGGACCCGGGTTAATAGACTTCAGTCCACCAGTGAGGAGTCCATGGGTTTCAACTTCCGTTCTTCCCTTCACAGCTCTGTGAAATCAGGCACTTTCCCACCCTGGGCCTGGCAGTGTCTTTCTGAGTCTAAATGAGGTGAAGCATGCAGCACACATAGGCCCTCAGGACATGTTTCTGAGGCTCCAACAACCCACTCATTGGATGCTCGAGTCCCCTTGACCTTCTGCTTGAACCCTTCTTCATGTAGGAAAAGCCACAACGTCCAGATGATGGTGCAGATCCCACCTGTACAAATCTCCAAGTTTTGGGAAGTCTTAGTTTACAGCGAGCGGAAGTCCTGCTGGGGGTTTCTTCCTGCCAGGCCACACAGATGAACATCCCTTCTTCCTCCTGGCGGTCCTTGCCTCTTTTTCTCCAGGGCTCACACTCCCAGCTTCTGCAGCTGTATGTCTGCAGCTCGCAGTTCCCATTTCTCTCCCTATTCCATTTGTCCACATGCCTCCTAAGAGTCAGGTAAGAGCCAAACACTGTTCTCCAGGCATGGCATAATCAGAGGGGAGAAAGCGCGCTTGCTCACACCTGCTTCTGTTGCCTGGGACCACAGAGGATTTGGGCAGCCTCATCATGCTGTTGGTGAAGTGAAGGCAGCTGCATGTGGGTGCAAGTGTGTGATAAAGGTAAGGAGGCAAGTGTAAACTGCATGTTCAGGGGAAGGCTACACATGCACTTTGCGGCATCTACTCTGGGCCAGAGCCCTGCCAGGCAGAGGCTGGCACAGAGATAGGAACCAGACACTAGAGGACCCTGCTCTGTCTGTCGGGAGCTGTGGTCTGACACCGATGGGATGAATGGGATGGCAGGGGTAGGTGGAGCGGCTCATGGCAAGTGTGTGCACTAGTCTGGCTGGAGTAGAAGGTGCTAGGGTTCAGCAGGGAGCTACCAGAAATGCATCTGAGTTACCCTCTCCATTCCCTTCAGCCATGCAACCAACGGCCACATCTGTTGGTTCTTCCTTCTTACCATTGCTTGATTCCATCCCTGTGTTCTGATCCCACTGCTCCTAATACACCACAAGCCTCCTCAATTTCATTCTGCAATAGTCCCCTTTCTAGTCTCTTGCCTTCAGTTTTTGCCCCTTCCATCTAACCTACATATCTCAGTCTGTTTAATCATCCTAAAACACTGCTTTAACCATGTCACTTTCCTGCCTCACACTTTCATTGGCCTCTGTGACCTACAGGATAAACATGTGGTCTGAAAAACATCCCCTTAAAACCTACCTCCTTAAAACCTATGTAATACTTCCCATTCAATGACTGATTGCATTTCCAGATCTTTTCACCCATATTTTACTTTTTTTCTAAATTCAATGTGGTCAAGCTCTTCCTGTCCATCTGAAGTCCTATATCGTATGTCTGAGTCACTCATTCATTGGAAATCTATACTTTGTGGGTAAAGTGCAGAGGTGGACTTTGGCCAGGCAGTATTTATATTTATACAAGAGCTCAGTGTATACAGCGATATCTTTCTACCCCTGAAGCCCTCGAGGCTTCCACATCTTTCTTTGTGTACATTGGGGTCAGTGTGGGTAGTGAACATCTGTTGTTTCTACCTGTCCAACATCTCTTCCTCGTCGTTTAGAAAATCAACTCGTTTTGCCCCCTTCTATATAGTTTGGGTGGGGTTGACCACCCCTCTCTAAGGGCTGGGCACATGATCCAGTTCAGTCAAAATGACAGTATTCTAGTCCCCTGGCCACAGTGATTGGTTCTGGGATGAGCATGTGACCTAAGACAGCCCAATGAGAGTCAGCCTTGGAACTTTAGTGGGAAGGATTGGGAAAGAGGCATTTGCCACAGCATGGAGATGGTCTGCCAGGGAAGGCAGCTAACACAGGAAAAGAGAGTCAAGAGATGTAGAGAAAGATGGTCCTCATCTGGCTATGCCAAAAGCCAAATGCACCCGTGCACTTTCTCATTGTATGAGCAAATAAGTGATTTTTTTATGTTTAAGCCTGTTTGAGTTGGGTCTCAGTCACTTTCAATCAAGAGTCCTGAGCATTAATGGGGGACAAAGGAGGTTCTATGTAATACTTTCAATAATAAAGACTAAAAAAAAAGAGTCCTGAGCAATATTGTGCATGTATTTGGGTTTGGATGTTATGGCTGTGTGTGCATGGGTGCATGTTGGGTGTGCATTGAAGAGTGGTATGTACATGGCTGTGATGGGTGGGTGGGCAAGGTGAGGGTGGCACATACTCCTGTGAGTTTGCCTTCACACACGCACACACACACACACACACACACACACACACATACACACAGAGAGAGAGAGAGAGAGAGAGAGAGAGAGAGGGGAAGTGACTGATTAGCTGTGAAGGTGCTGTGGAGACAGAGGTGGCATAGGCTGAGCTTGCATGGGCACAGGTTGGAGAGGTTGTTTGTTTTGGTAGAGCACTTGGCTCCTGTTTGTTCTGAGGGCAAGGGCCAAGCTTTGTATTTATATGATCACAAAACACTTGCATATTATCATTAGCTTCCACCCTTCAGAGAATATCCTCATTCTTTTTAGACTGAAGTCAAATTCCTTAGAATCCTTGGGTGATATAAATAATCATGACACTTTTTGGGGGATGTTTTGTGGGAGTGTAGGTGAGTCAGAAATGTCAGAAGCTGTTTAGATCAATTCCAATATCAGAGGAGGAAACTGAGACTCAGACAGGTGTGACTTGCTGAGGTGCAGCCAAATTTCAGCCAGATTGAGTCATTACTTCCTTCTACTCCAGCAGCTAGAGAAGGGGTGGCAGGGCTGGCCTTGGGGCAGCTCACTTTTGAGGACACTCCCCTCCTCAGACCTGCCTTTCCAGGGGCTGTGGTTCCTTTATGGTGGGTGATTGACCTCAGACTACATATTTATGGCTGGATAGAGGACATGGGGGTTATGGCTTTCAGCTCTGATGGATGCCTTTGATCCCTGAGCCTTCTCTCCAATGCGGGCTGGCCTTTATCTGTTTGCATCCCGTTCCTTCTTGTTCCTATCTCAGCTCCTCACCTCAGAAAAACAGTTTGGTCTCCCCAAGCAGAGCTTCCCAGCCAGGGTGCCTGGTCATGTTGGCTGTTCAAGAGTGGGCTATAACTATGCTAAATACTGGGCCCATCAGCCCTCTGAGTATCTAAGTGAGGCCCGGGGCATCCATAGCCTCTGGCCTGAGCACACCTGGCCCCAAGCAGACCCTTCCATTTACCCCAGCCTGCCATATACAAATGATCATTTCATGCAGGCTATGACTCATGACCTTGAAAGAAGTTGAGAATGCCCTAAGCAATGGCTGTTTTCCTGGGTGAGGTAGGATAAGATATGGAGACCAGAGGATTGTGACTTACCCATGACTTTTCCCAATACCCCCGCCCCCATCCATGTTGGGTGGCTTTCTCTTCTGTAGCAGGCATAGAAGGATCACTTCTATTCACCTGGGGCTGGTGGTCTAGTTCGTGAAAGTGGTCCCTAACCTAGGGCTCCTTGGCAAGTACAAGGTACAAGGGCACTCAAAGGTTCTTGTTCAACCCCACATGCTATAGGTTTTAAGGGGTTGTTTTTTAGACCACAAAGAGCTCCCCTTTATAAACAGAGTGCTAGATTTCTCTGAGGAACTGTGACTGGGGCTTGAAAAATGGAGACTCAGAAGTTCTTTTTCCAGACAAGACCACCTTCAGGCAACAAAGTAAGAGCGCTTGCCTCAGCATCCTTCACCATTCTACCGGTTCTTCTGCCTCCTTGGTGGATCCTTGGACCAGTGCTGACACTCTGCTCCTCTGCCCATCGAAGTGTGCTGTCCTCAGTCCCCTCCTCTCAGGCCCTGGCCCTGCTGCTGCCAGTTTGCTGATCTAGGACAGTCTCTGGGCTGTTAAACCACCAGGCCCCTTTTCTTGCTCCCCATCATTACAATGGAAGTATGATATAGAGGTTAGGAGACTGGAGCAAGAGCCAACTGCTGTGTGATCTTGACATGTTTTTAACCTCATCTGACAAAAATAGTGATTAGGGCACCTACCTTATAGTGTTCTTATGAAGATTAAATTATTTAATATTTGTAAGGTATTTTTGTACCATATAAGTATAATTATTACAATATTAGAATAAGTGGAATTATGTGTCTGTCTATCTCTTCCAACATACAGTGAAGGCCATAAGGACCCAGTTCCCACAGAACCTTTCCAGCTTGTGCCCAGTATATATATATATATATATATATATATATATATATATATGCTTAATTAATAACTTAGGACTCCTAATGGTCACTTTTCAACAGAGCCCTTCAAGATACACCTTGCCTTGGCCAAAGGAGGTCCCACTTATAACCAAAAATTATCTCCTTAAGCTTTTTAGGCTAGTACCTGATAAGCAAACGAGGAGCTGAATGAATGAGTGGGTGAATAAAATCAGGAGGGAATAAAGGCCTTGGGTCCCTGTCCCCACTCCGACCTTGGTCCTCAGGTGATCTGGCAGGAAATTCAGAACAACAGATCTCTGGGCAATAGCTCCATTGCCAAGCAGCCCAGGCTTGGAGCTGGAAGGTGGGGGTGGAGATAGGGACAGGGGCTATAGCTGATCCCCAAGTCCTCCCATTCCTTCCTCCTGCACTCTTGTCTGGCTACCTGAACACACCTTTAGGAAAGTGTTTTTCCTACAGTGAAGTTGGGGGTGGGGTTGCTGTGTGATTCCTTTTGAGGGCTCCTCCAGGGACCATCCCCTGGGAAATCTCTGGTGATGTCCTGCCTTCCACTTCCCATCATCCAGGTCCACCACACTGCTGTTCTCACCGCATGAGTGGGACCTGGTCAGGTCCACTCAGTGTCTATATGTGTATCTGGCCAGTGCGGTGGAGGATCAGGCTCTGGAGACTGGCCACTATCTGTTTCCCTCCCTGAGGGGCAGGTATATTGTTCTCTGTAAGCAGGACTCTGCAGTGCTCTGGGCTTGGGGAGAGGAAGAGTGTTCCTGGAGGTCTTGGTGGTAGGACCAGAGCCAAAGCCTGGTGCTCAACCCTGGCTACATGGAGGAAACTTTCAAAAAAATGCAGATGGAGTGTGGTCTGGGTTGTTCCAATGTGCATGCTCAGACAGAGAACCAGAGTTAAGGGTAATGACTCCAACGGCTGAGCCACAGCTGCATCCTCCATTGATCGGCCTCTTCTGGTTTGGTATCAGTGGAGGTGAGGCTGTGAGAATGTGAACAGGCTGTTGGGCTTGTAGAGGATCGAAACTAGTCTTCCCAGAATGTGTCACCCAGCATGCAGATTATTTTGAGCTGACAACAGGTAAAGCCCAACAAACTCAAGAAGAGCAGAGCTTTTCACCTCCCCCAGAGGAATTCAGACTGAAATACCTGTTCCAGGAAGGGAGCTGGATGTGGCTAGATGTGTGAGACAGGGAGGAATCTAGTCAAGTCTGTTTGTTAGACTCCTGTCTGTTCATTGTTTCGGGGTGGTCCGGGCAAATATTTGTTAACCAAATTTTTGCTCTTTCTCATCTCCCTGTGACTCACCTATTTTCCCTTTGAAGTCCCAGACCCCTACCTCCCTCTCCTTAGTCCAGAATGACATATATACTTCATTTTGACTTACCGTCTTTGGAATTTTCATGCTTATGGGAATTTTCTGTGTATGTATTAAAAATTGGTTTTTGCCCTAGCTGGTTTGGCTCAGTGGATAGAACGTCAGCCTGGAGGACTGAAGTGTCACAGGTTTGATTTCCAGTCAAGGGCACATACCTTGGTTGCAGACTCCATCCTGGCCTGGGTGGGGCGTGTGCAATAGGCAACCAATTGATGTGTTTCTTTGTCTCTTCCTCTCCCTTCCACTATCTCTAAAAATCAATGGAAAAATATCCTGGGGTGAGGATTAACAAAAATCTATTTTGTTACTTTTTTCCTGTTAATCTGCCTTAGGCCATTTTAATTATTCCACCAACAAGAAGAACCAAGAGGGAAACGGGGAGAATGTCCCCTCACCCATGGCTTATGTTTCCTTTCCTCTGCAGTAAGGCTAACCTTGCCACCTTCTCTGCATCCATGTTCTAATAACTTCTAAGCACATTTATCAAAGTCCAAATTTCTATTCTGAGAACATTCGTGAATGTCTGACCTATGTGTAAAGCTCTATGGAGTTGGGACATGGACCAAAAGCCCTCAGAGTGAAGAGGATTTGGACATTATGACCAAACCCCTACCTGACCTAGGAATCCTGCTGCAATGAATCCAGGGAACAGATGGCGAGGCGCCTCAGTCTCATGACTTCTAGGCACTGGCGCTTGCGGCCGGTCTAGGCAGTCTCTTCCCATGCTGCTGGCTTTAATCATCGGAGCCACCAGTAATCATAAAGAAAGATTGTCACCACTTACTGAGCATTGACTATGAACAATTTTGGCCTTGAGGCAGCACAAAAACCAACAATCCAATCAACTTTATTATTTATGATGTGGCTTATTGATGGGTGTTCCCACCATCTGTGGCTTCCTACTTAAACTAATTGTTCTTGGTGGCTGCTCAGTGTAAACTCAGCTATTACTATGTCAACAATTTTAAATTGTCTTTTTTAAATATATATTTTTATTGATTTCAGAGAGAAAGGAAGAGGGAGAGATAGATAGAAACATCAATGATGAAAGAGAATCATTGATTGGCTGCCTCCTGCACATCCTCTACTGGGGATAGAGCCCATCTTTTATTTTCTTTATTTTTATTGTCCACACTATTGCAGATGTCTCCATTCCTGCCCCCCTTGCTTTTCTCCACCCAGTCCCCAACCCCTTCCTTTGTCCATCACCACACTGTTGCTTGTGTCCATGGGGTAGGCATATATATTCTTTAGCTAATCCCTTCATGTCCATCTTTTTTTCTTTTTAAACCTATTTTTATTGATTTCAGAGAGGAAGGGAGATAGAAACATTAATGATAAGAATCATTGATTGGCTGCCCCCTGCACGCCCCCTTACTGGGGATCGAGCCTGCAGCCTGGTCATGTGCCCTTACTGGGAATTGAACTGTGACCTCTTGGTTCATAGGTTGATGCTCAACCATTGAGCCACACTGGCAGGGCTTGTGTCTATTTTTTAAAGTGATTTCAGTGCTTTGGGGACACCACCCTGTTTATTAACCTAGAGAGGGGAAACTTCTTTTCCTTGAGCATCTAAACAAAATCTTCCCATCTATCTCCTCATCCCTATGATGGTCCATAAAGACCCCACTTTATATATGTAGCTAATTTATGCTTTTGTGGTATCTCTCTCTCTCTTTTCCTTTGGTAAAAGCTTTATTGAGCTATAATTCACACACCATATAATTCAACTATTTAAAGTGCACAATACAAAGGTTTTTAGCATTTTCACAGACATGTGCAATTATCAATCACAATAGAATTTAGAACATTTTCATTATCCCCAAAACAAACACTTTTTATTCTTTAGTGATTTATTTATTTTTTTAGCAATCACCTCCATTCCTTCCAGCCTGGGCAACCACGAATCTGTTTTCTTTTTTCATGGATTTGCCTATTCTGGACATTTCATATCAATGGAATTACGCAATATGTGGCCTTCTGTGATTGGCTTGCTTAACTTTGCTTAATGCTTTCAAGGCTCATCCACGTTGTAGCAAGTATCAGTACTTCATTCCTTTTTATTTCGAATAATACACTATTGTATGGATAGGCCACATTTTGTTTACCCATCCTTCAGTTGGCAGACATTTGGGCTGTTTCTGTTTTGGTTATTATGAATAGTGCTGCTGTGGATGTGGTGTCTTTGTGTCCTCAGTCCTGAGACTGAGAGGAACTTGTTCAGACCACCTTTTCCAATCACTGTGAGTGATGTAATGATACCCTGTCCACCCACCTCTGCCCACACAGCTGCCCAAGGGCTTACGGCCTCCTGAGGGGGGCAGTCCAGTGTCTCCTCCCTCCCCTTTCTGTTCTCCAGGAAAGGCGGTTTGGGGCAGAGTCTTCTGGATCAGGCACAGTCATTGCAAACACTTTCCCTTTTGTTGGGCAGAGCACAGTGATCAGTCAGCCTTACCAGGAGTTGTACCTGCAGGCTGCCCCAGTCCGGTTGTCTCTTCCCTCACGGCTTGGCCCTCGTCCCGGGGGCCTTCCCCTTCTGCCTCCACCCTGACACCTCAAGCAGGGCCATTCCGGAGAGCAATGCTGGCCTCTTCTCTCCCACCGAGGCTGAGTCTGGACATGAGGGAGGGATTGGCTGGGTCTTTGAGCAACAGGGAGCTGAGAAATGAGATGCAGACACTTCTGGTCCTGGATTGTTCTGGGTTGCCCCAGCACAATGGGGCACCCCGCCCTGTGAGCTCTGACAATGGATAGTGTCCCTCTAGCTCCATTTGTTCTCACCTTAAACACAGGGCACTTCTGGAACCAGAGAACCAGGTGGGTGGTGGCGGAGGGCCTGAGAGTTCAGGGGGCTCTGGCTTGCTGTTCTGTGCTCAGGACTTCAGGTATGGTTCCTCCCCTCAGAGTCTGCCCAGGTCCACCCAACAACGGTGTGGGGGAGGGGAAGAAGTGGGGAGCTGGTTGTCCTCTCTCCTCATAGCTGCCATACCAGTCTGACCGGCCCCTCCCTCTCTCCTTCCGCCTTCTCTGTCTTTGGTTTGGCACTGGGCCCATACCCCTCCCTTTGGTCTCTGGTAGAAGTCTCTCTGCCCTGCTAGGTGTCCATACTTGAAGGGGAGGGGGTGGCATGCATTCAAATCACTCTTGGAAAATTGAGCATTGTTTCAAGGGGCTGGGAGAGGGCCGTGCAAACAGGCACTAACTGGATTTCCCCTTGCCTGATAGAGCGCACCAGCAGGCCAGGAGCCTGGGGAGGAGGAGAGGAGAAAAGAGAGGAAGGAGAAAGGGATGTGGTCATTTCATCCCCTCAGAGTGACTGGATTTGTCTTTTTGGAAGAGACTTTAAAATGTGTCTTTGTCGTGTGCGTGTGTGTGTGTGTGTGTGTGTGTGTGTGTGTGTGTTGTCTGAAGGGATCTTATCTATGTGTCTGCCTATTTTGGATTTGTATCTGTCCCTGAAGGAGGGGGCTTCTGGGTCTCTCTGTCCCTCTGTAGGGGTCTATGTGCCTGTCCTTCTGGGAGCCCAGTTGTCTCTGCTGGAAAAGGATGGGGAGAAACCTGTATAACTGCCCTCCTGGTAGCTGGGCAGTCGTAGTCACCCCCTTCCCTGGGTTTGGGGTTGTGGGCCACCTCGCCCTCTCCCCCAAGGGGTCTGAGTGATTGGCATTTGTTGGTCTCTCTAGTTAGAGCCACCTAGTCCCCACTTCATGCCCTGCAGGGTCTTCCAGAGAATTCAGCCCTATCATCAGGCGATTACAGCTGGAATCTCTGCCTCGGGGACCTAAACAAACCTGCCTTCCACCCACAGCCTGCCCCACCCAGCCCGCCCAGGCCTGGGGTGTCTTGTTTAGTTCCCCTTTCTCCAACCTGCAGGTGCATGCTGTGCCCCAACCTGCTCTCTTGACTCATTTGGATAATGGGTTCAGGGAGACAGGTGCAGGGACTCTTTCTTCATTTCCTTGGGCTATTTGGGGCCTGGGAAGAGAAGGAGGGCCCAGATGGCTGCAGAATGATTCACCATCAGTCTCCCGACCCCCTCCTCCACCCCACCCCATCCCACCCCCTCCTGCCTTCCTTCCTGACTCACCCACTGGGTGCTATGGGAATGACTCCCCCAAGGAGCAGTGAGAACAGTGAAGACCCCAGCACAACTCCTCTCTCCTAAGCTCCCCCCCGTCCTCTACCTCTTTCCTCTGGGACCCTCAGCAAGGCCTACAGTGTTCAGCCTGGCTCTGGGAATCCTGAGATCTTGGGAAGAAAGAGAGTACTGGGCTGTGTACCAGGAAAGTGCTGTGTTGGATCTTACTTTATCTTGTACCTACAGACCCAGACTACCCGTGTGTGTGTGTGTGTGTGTGTGTGTGTGTGTGTACGCGCTCATTCCACAAATATTTACCCAGCCCCTCTTGGCACTACACCAGGTGCTGAGGGTACAACAGTAACTGAGGGGAGACTAGACAAATGGTTGACCTCAGGTTCAAGAATTCAGAACCCAGTTTCCTGTCCTCCAGCCTTGGGCAGACCTTCATAGTCACTCAAAGTAGAGAGAAGAACTTGGGGTGTCAGCTGCTCACAGGAGACCCACATGGCAGGGATCACTGTCCTGCTGTGCTTCTCAGTCCTTGCACTGATTTCCCACAGGAGGGAAGGAGACAAGACTCAGGAGTCAGGGCTGCAGGGGCTGGGTGATCCCTGGTCAGTCTCTCTGTTACAGGGAACCTGTGCAAGGCCACCGGATTCCTGCCAGTTTCACATTCGCCCAATTGCTCTTTCCTGGGTTTCTGGGGGTGGTGCCGGAATGGGCTCCAGGGTGGGAGCAGCTCTCTGCTGCCCCCACCTGAGTCAGCCTGTTGGTGGCAGGTGTCAGGTTAGGCCCGGCCTCCTCCGGGCCTAGCCACTCAGGTACGAGGCCCACCCCCTTCCCTTTGGGCTGGGCTCTCTTTTATAAAGGGCCATGCTGTCCCCCACTTACAAGCAGCTTTTTTGGCTTCTTCTCGAATCTCCGTCAGGTTCAGCCTTCTCGCCTCCACTCCAGCCTCCACCATGTCCACAAGGGTGACCCAGAAGACCTACAAGGTGTCCACCTCCGGACCCCGGGCCTTCAGCAGCCGCTCGTACTCCAGTGGACCGGGCACTCGCATCAGCTCCTCGTCCTTTTCCCGTGTGGGCAGCAGCTACCGAGGTGGCCTGGGCACCAGCATGAGTCTGGCCGGGGGTTACGGCGGGGCTGGGGGCATGGGGAGCATCACAGCTGTCCAAGTGAACCAGAGCCTGCTGAGCCCCCTGAAGCTGGAGGTGGACCCCAACATCCAGGCCGTGCGCAACCAGGAGAAGGAGCAGATTAAGACCCTCAACAACAAGTTTGCTTCCTTCATCGATAAGGTGAGGGCTCCCCCTGCGTGGCTGGCTGGGCCTGGGGTCTGAAGAGGGTCCACGCCCTTTCTTTTGCTCGCCCTGTCCGTGGGCACATCTCCAGGCCCCACTGGCATCCTGCTGGGCTCTACGCACTCTGGCAACCCTTTCTTCCAACCTATGACTCACTCCTCCCATGCACTTTGGTTCCGGATGGCCGCAGGGATGGGGCAGCTTCTGATTCTAAATCTTGGGGCGTCCTCTCTCCCTCACTCATCTCACCCCAACCCAAGTTCTGATCGTGGATAAAGCTTTCGGCCTGGACCAGTCCCAGCTGTTTAGCTGTCGGGTGGGAAGGGTGGGGTAGGAGGGTGCCCCTCTTCCAGGTTCACCTTCTCTCCTAGCACTTCCCCAACAGTTTCCCAGAGGTGCCCCTGGGCATTTTAAAAAAAGAATGAGTTTGATAGGATTTTGGGAGAAGGAACTGGTGTCTTGATCTAAACAGACAAATATTGATCGAAGCCTCCGGCGTCCCAAGGCCCGAGTGTGGGGGGCACCAGATGAGTCATCCTTGGCCCCTGCCCTGGAGCCTGCAGGGGGCGGGGCCGGGCGAGGCAGTGACCCGCCCCCTCATGGGGTGCAGGGCTGAGGCGGGGCCGTCTGGGCAACGCGCTGCTCTACCTGGGGAGCTTTTCGCGTCTGGGGTTGGGAGGGGTATGTGTGGGGACAGGGTGGGGTGACGCCAGGGGTTGGTTCCAAGAAAGCCCATCCAGGATTCAAAGTCTGGGGCGTTGGACGCCCCGCCCAGGTTTCACGTCCTGTTAAGCCCCAGAATTTATGGCTGTAGATAACATGTCTGTCCGCCAACGCCCCTCTCCCCACTCGGCCCTTGTCCCCTCTCTCCTCCCTCCCAGGCTCCACCCCAAAGTCCTGGCTCCACTTCCCCAGAGGGGAGGCCAGGCCGGGTTTTGCAGCCTTGGGGGTAGGCTCCCTTAGGGGGCCCCTGGGGCCTCCGCGCGCTGGAAGGTTGGGCCCTCCCTGCTGACTGGCTCCTGGGAGGCATTGTGGGAACGGAAAGCGGGAAATACTGGGACAGATTAGCCTCTTTAGGGATTGGAGTGCCCTAGGAAGCTCAACTCCCCTTAGGAACTAGGGCTTCCTAGTTCCTTGGCTCTAAGCACCCTTGACGTCTCTTCTTGACTGAGTTCTACTAGCTCTTGAGTCCTCCCCGCAAGTAGTTAAACACTAGCTCCGAGTCCCAATTCCCGGTTCCCAGTGTCCGCCCTTCCCTTTGATGGACTCGTTTGCAGAAACTGATTTCCTCATCTATAAAATGGGCATGAGAACACCTAAATCAGAGATTTTGCCTATTCACGTATTAATGAAGGTAGAGAGTTTAGTGGCCCTTGGCCAAATGTTATAATCACTTATTTTTCATAATTTTGTGGCAGCATGACCTGGAGAAGAAAGGAATTTACAGAGGGATTTATTGGATTTAGGCCAGACCCTTACATCAACCTTCTTTTCTAAGTCCCTCCCAATTTTAAACTTTGGGTTGATTAAGGAAGATAAATTCCTCTTCTTGGAACCAGCCTGTTACTATTTTTAAAAAATTTCCCTTCTAACATGGCTTAATCTCATCCTAAAATCTGGATTTCCTTGTGTCCAAGGAACCAGGACCTTCGTGTTGGGTTGTTTGGAGCCAAGGAGAGGGTTTCCTGGGTGTGGTGGGGTGGGGGAAGGGTAGGAGGGAGTCTTCCATTTGCAGGCAGATCTGCCCAGTCCTTTGTCTTTTCCCTGGACACAGTGACTTTTGCACAGATGGGGGGAGGGGAGGGCTCCTGAAAGGACCTGGCTGAGTTCCTCTAGGCCAGTGGTTCTCAACCTTCCTAATGCCGCGACCCTTTAATACAGTTCCTCATGTTGTGGTGACCCCCAATTTCATTGTTACAAATTGAACATAATTAAAGCATAGTGATTAATCACAAAAACAATATGTAATTATAGATGTGTTTTCCGATGGTCTTAGGTGACCCCTGTGAAAGGGTCGTTCGACCCCCAAAGGGGTTTCGACCCACAGGTTGAGAATCACTGGTTTAGGCCATTGCAGGCTTGAGGAGCTCTGGACTCTGAGAGGGGAAGCAATTCAAGGTTATGCAGCCCAGGTTAGTAGCAGTGTTTGGCTAAAACCAGGTCTTCTGGCCACTACTCTCCAGGCCCTAGGGCTTTTGTTTCCCTATAAGCTGTATGAGTTCCTCAAAGTCGCTCCAAATAATAATGATGATGATAATAGTAGATAATAGAACAATCTACACTTTCTTTTTCAGTCTTATATAAAGTGTTAACATTTGGCTATTTTTATTGATCTGTAATATACAATCTAAATCAAGAAGACCTATTTGTTCTGCAAAATAGTTTCAACATGACTCTCCTAGCTGTCTCCTTCCAACCATGCACCCTCATGTCCCCGCCCCAGAGTTAGAAGGACATGGCTCCCTACCCTACTCACCATGCTGTCTCTGTTAGGTGATAGCTAACTAGCTCCCTGGGTTCTGGAGACCCACTGTTTGGGGAGTGGAACACACTGCTTGCTTCCCTCCAGATTCTGAGCCCTGGTCTCAAGCAGACCTTTTCGTTCCCTCCTCCTCCAGGTGCGGAGCCTGGAGCAGCAGAATAAGATTCTGGAGACCAAATGGAGCCTCCTGCAGCAGCAGAAGACGACTCGCAGCAACATGGACAACATGTTCGAGAGCTACATCAACAACCTTCGGCGGCAGCTGGACACGCTGGGTCAGGAGAAACTGAGGCTGGAAGCAGAGTTTGGCAACATGCAGGGACTGGTGGAGGACTTGAAGAATAAGTAAGCTGCCTTCCTCCGTACTGCCATTTGCCCAACTGAATTCATCTGTTCTGTCAACCCCAGGGGGCCAGAGGCCTAAGACCCCATGGCCCTCCGATTTTTGGACAATGCAGATTATATAATTAGGGTGATCATGTGACCAGGTTTTCTCAGGACAGTCTAGTTTACACCCATTGTCCTGGCATAATTGTTAGTTGCACCAACCCTCTTTTAGTCTCAGAATTGTCCAGATTTGGACAACAAATTATATGTTAATATTTACATAGTAGACCTCAGAGAGACAAGTAGTCAATAGGCTTCTGATATATATTTACAGCATTGGCCCCTTTTGTCTGAGGTCTCATCAGTCCCTGTTGCCCTCCTAATATGCCTCCTATGTCTAATCAAATGAATATTCATTGATTTGTAGATAGGTGTACTGCTCCAGGCCTCCCCACTGGCTGATAAGCAGAAGGACCAGGCCAGCCCTTTTATATCTTGCATTTCCATGAAATAAATTTTCTAGATAGTCTTGTCCACCTAAAAAGTCTCAGGGTAACCTCCCCTCTGCCTTGGTCCTTGATTCTAAGTCTTGTCCTTACCAGGTACGAGGACGAGATCAACAAGCGCACAGAGATGGAGAACGAATTTGTCCTCATCAAGAAGGTGAGGGAGTCCTCTACCTTCACCAGACACTGGAGGTTGGGGCTTAGATGCTTGGACTAAGGCTTTCTGGGGCCTGTCTCTAAATATTTCTAAGTAATGGGCCAACATTTGGGTATTTCCTAGATATACAGGAAAAGTAGGCAAAAACAGAGCTAAGGAGGTGCATTTGGACAGAACTCTGGATATTGGTGCTGGGACGTGGAAATGGAGCAGTAGAATCGGAGATCTAGCCATAGCAGGCCTCCTGAAGGAGTGGGAGGGGTGCTGCAGAAAACTGAGGAAAGGTGTTTGGGCTGGGGATGCAGGTGCGATGGGGCAGAGGCTGGCCTGGAGGATGAGGCCACCAAGTGAGGTGTGGAAGGCAATAGTTAGAATTCCAGGCTATTGGGTGCCTCTGGGTTGGGGTCCAATGTGGTCACCCAGCTCATGGTCCCCCTCCAAAACACCCCACAGGATGTGGATGAAGCTTACATGAACAAGGTAGAGCTGGAGTCCCGCCTGGAAGGGCTGACTGATGAGATCAACTTCTACAGGCAGCTGTATGAAGAGGTATGTTCTTGTTCCCCCAACCTCATCAGAGACTCCTCCCGGCCCCAAGTGCACCACAGACAAGGGCCCACCTCTGAATAATTACAGCTACTGATATTAACTCAGTATTGCTGCTCTCTAGTTCTGTCCCCATGCATGAGAGAGGGTTGATTACCCCATTTCTCAGATCAGAAAATGTGCTTAGAGAACTGAAAAAGCCTGTCCAAGGTCATCATACACAGAATGGTGACCCAATGGCCCACTCTCTCTCATGTCTTTGTTCTCAGTCTTTGGGCTTTGTGGGAGCCCACTGTGTGCTCAGCATTAGTAGCTGATATCATGAAGGGCCCAGCCCTTCTGGTTACTCCCCCAAAGACAAGTTTCTTTTTTCCTGCCCTCATTTCATCCTTACACCCCTCTAGGTTCCAGGTCTTTGACCTATTTTGCTTCTTCAGGACTTTGCCCTCTCCCAGGTCCTCACGCCCACCTGCTCCTCTCTTCTTATTGTTCCCCTAGCTTGTCCCTTAAGGAAGGCCCTTCTGCAAAAGGGGGCTCCTTGTGTGCAGGGACAGGGCCTCATCCCCTTCCCTTCCCACCATAGGAGATTCGTGAACTGCAGTCCCAGATCTCCGACACATCTGTGGTGCTGTCCATGGACAACAACCGCTCTCTGGATCTTGATGGCATCATTGCCGAGGTCAAGGCCCAGTATGAAGACATCGCCAACCGCAGCCGGGCTGAGGCTGAGACCATGTACCAGATCAAGGTGAAGAGCAGGGTCACTAAGCTGGCCTTCCCCTTCTGGCCAGTTCTGTGCTCTAGTTCATGAGCGGGGTGCAGGATTTCAAACACCTCTCTGCCTGCCATGTGCTGGGACTGCCGAGTGGGTGCTGGGGAGATTGGGATGCCCTTGTGCCCAGAGGTCTGGAAGAAAGCCTGCAGTGTGTGCGAGTTGGTGGTGGTGGTGGTGGGGGCACAGGGCCTTACTCTTCATGTCACCCCCACAGTATGAGGAGCTGCAGACGTTGGCTGGGAAGCACGGAGATGACCTGCGTCGCACGAAGACTGAGATTTCTGAGATGAACCGGAACATCAGCCGAATCCAGGCTGAGATCGAGGGTCTCAAAGGCCAGAGGGCTTCCCTGGAAGCCGCCATCGCTGATGCCGAGCAGCGTGGGGAGATGGCCATCAAGGATGCTCAGTCCAAGGTGGCTGAGCTGGAGGCCGCTCTGAGAAACGCCAAGCAGGACATGGCCCGGCAGCTGCGCGAGTACCAGGAGCTCATGAACGTCAAGCTGGCCCTGGACGTGGAGATCGCCACCTACCGCAAGCTGCTGGAGGGCGAGGAGAACCGGTGGGTGTGGGGGGTGTTTGCCTGGCCCTGGTACCTTATCCCTGGGACCTGGGGTGAGGAGGGGTGGGTCCTGTTTTCCTGGGCCAGGAGTTGGTCCTGACATCCATGTGTCCTTTGGGTACAGGCTGGAATCTGGCATGCAGAACATGAGTATCCACACCAAGACCACCAGCAGCTATTCAGGTGTGTCCCTGCCTATACATTTCCCTCTTGTACAGCTGAGGAAGCTGGGGCCCAATTAACTGCCTTGTCCAAGGTCACATAGCTAATATCAAAGTTCTGCCCCACCTTGCTCCTGGTATTCCCGGACAGTCCTGGAGAAGTGAACCAGGCCAGTTCCTCATCCCAGGGGACTGGAGGGAGAAGGGGGCATTGGAGCCTAATGTGTGCAGGGCTCCTGTGCTCATGTGGCTGCCTCTTCCTGACCAGGTGGCCTGATGTCCCCATCTTATGGGAACCTCAACTACGGCCTGGGCTTCCAGGCCAACTTGGGCTCTGGCGGGAGCTCTGGCTCCTTCAGCCGCACCAGCTCCTCCAAGACGGTGGTTGTGAAGAAGATTGAGACCCGAGATGGGAAGCTGGTGTCTGAATCATCTGATGTCCTCCCCAAGTGAATGATGACTGCGGGCCCTCCTGTCCTCCGAGCTGTGGGCTCGGGAAGCCCCGATTGAGGCTCACCCTTGGGGAGGGGGACTGCCTCTTTCCCGTGCCCCCAACTAAAGCCAAATCAAGTGTTCTTTTTCCAAAATAAAGTCTCAACTGGCTCTGCCAACCCTACTTGCTGTATGTGTAGCCCTTGCCCATGGAGTGGGAGAGACGGTCAGGAGGCCTATCCCTGGGATCAGAAACTTTGGGGAGGGGTGGGGATCAGAAGGAAAACCTGACCTTCACACACTGTTCCCAGAGGTGTCTTTGCTGAAAGCTGGTTGAGGCCTTGGGCATTAAACAAATACCTCAAATACCTCATTTCCTTTTATCTGCAGCAAACCCCGGAGGTAGGGAGGTAGGGAGGTAGGCAGGGCGGGTTTCAGATGGTATCAGGAGAGTTTAGTCCCCATAGACACAGGATTCCGCATCAGGACTGCTTGCAGATAAGGAAAAGCCAGGCCTGAAAGACCAAGGAATTGGCCTAACTAGAATGTGATAGACGGGATTTGCACCCAGGGCTGTCCATTTCTCAAGACTGCACTCCTCCTCTACCAGGCACCTGGGTTCCTTGGGGGCCAGAGATGTCTTTTTACCATTTTCATTCCTTTGCAGCCAGGGACCAAGGAGTCCTGGTTTTCCCATTTCTTTAGAGGCCCAGAGTCCATTCTAGCGACTAGATGTATCACACCCACAATTTCTAGAAGCCAAGGTAGTCTAGGACTTGGCATTGATAAGTGAGCGCTTCCTGTTCCGCTCACCAGCACATCCATCCTGCACTGCTTCTTGCCATCACCTTTCTGCCCTTTCACGTGAAGTGTTTTTATCATTTACACAGCTGAGTATGTGAAGGGCGTGTGCACGTGGAGGGTACGCTGTGTGTATTTAAGGGTGAATGGGTTCCGTAAGCGTTAGCATTTGCCTGTCTTTGTTGAAACACAGTCTCCAAGGCTTAGGGCGGGCACAGGTTAGGACACAACTGGGTGGGGCAGCGCGTCTGAGGCACTTGGTTCAACTGCCACCACCATAGAGTTCTAGGCAGACACGCTGACCCCTTAGCATGGCAAAGATGTGTGCATTTTCAGAACTTGCCAAAACCCCAAGGGAGAATAAACAGCACATGCAGAGGGTACTGCGGTAGGGCTGGCCTGGCGCCGGACACCCTGCTTCTGGCCTTGCTGTGGAGTCTCCAGGGCTCTTGTCCCTGGACCCGTGACTCCCCAGACCCTGGGCCCCCACTCGAAGGCTCATCTCAGCTGCCCTCCTGGCTGCCGCCTCAGTGGAGCCGCTTCCAGACAGCCCAGGGCCCCTCCCACCCAGGCCAGGGCCAGGGATCTGGACTGTGTCATGATAAAGGACTTCACTTCTTTTTTTCTTTTTTTTTTCAGTTGATCAGCATAGCGAGGTTCTCTTTCAGGACTTCACTTCTTGATGATAAAACTAATAGACCCATAATTCTAGACCCATGGCTGTCTAACTATTTTGTAGTAAGAGATTCACTTTTATTCCAATCTGAAAACAGTTATATGTATATAACGGAAACAAACATTTCATAAACAATACCAACCTTCTGCCCCCTGTTTATGTGTGTGAGGGGCCCTTTCACCGGCCCCCAGGAGCCAGGAGGGTGGTGTTAGAGCCCAGGCCAGCACCAGTTGAAAGGAGTCTCTGAGGCCCTAAGTCAGTATTTTAAATTGTGCCCCACCCAATCCTCCCTGAAGCTGACCAGCTGTCTTACTGGGGGAGGTGAGGGAGTTGTCCCCAGGCAGGGGACATCCTGGGACAGCCAAGGGCGCCACTCATAGTCTCACAGGGTTTCCACACCCAGGTGTTTGCTCAGGGACAGGCAGGAAAGCCCCAGGGAAAGTTCGCTTTCCCTCCCTCCTTTCTGTCCACTTTATTGTATATCTACAATGTGATCAAGGGCACGCATCATTCCGAAGGCCCTGTCTCCCATTTACCTTTCAGTATTTAAAAATGTATAAGAGCTGGACATTCAATTCTCATTTCGATGAGGACATTGAAGAAGGACGGCAGCTACCATTTTTTAAATACCTACTTGATGGCAGATCTTGTGCTACATCACACTCCAACCCTCCAGAAATCCTGGGAGAAGATATTAAAACCCCCATCTTGTGCATGTAGACCTTGAGTAAGGTCACACTGTAAGTGACAGAAATGGTGTCCTGACACTTGGGCCAGCACTTTTTTTTTGACAATACTAGATTTTTATTACATGTACATGTCATACATAGCTCAAAAATTTAAACCTTGTTTTTGAATAGGTAGTAAATATTCCTTGTATACAATTCTAAGTACAAAAGGGACTTCTTCCTTACTATTTACCAGATTTTTCTCCAAGAGAGAAACTAATATTACCTATTGTAATTCATTTCAGGCAGAGTATGTGTATATAATTCCTTAAATACATACATGTATACATGAATACTTAGCTTTTACAAAGGGTATTATACTATATGTGGTATTATATATCCTGCTCTGATATTCACTCAACACCTGTTCCTTCCATATCAGTATGTAAGTTGCTGCCTCACTCTTTAAAAAACATTTTTTAAAAATTGATTTTAGAGAGGAAGGTATGCCCCTGGGGATCAAGCCTGCAACTTGGGAATGTGCCCTGACTGGGAATCGAACCCTGATCTCCTGGTTCATAGGTTGATGCTCAATCACTGAACCACAGCAACTGGGTGCCTCACTTTTTTCAAAGCTGCATGATATTCTACTTAAGGATGCGTTGCAATTTATTGAATCATTCCTCAACTGGTGGGTCTTCTCAACCTTCTGCTATGACCTTGGGTACATGTCATATCTCACAGGGTGAGGATATCTGAATAATTCCTGGAATTGCTGAGTCAAAGTGTATGTACATTTAAATTTTTGACAGACCTTTAAAAAAAGAGGTTGTTTGTTTTCTTAGGGGCCTGAATTTTAATTTTCTAGAAAATCCACAGGTGTGGGTACCCCACCTTTGACTGTTCCAGATGAACCAGACGTTATTCCCCACCTCTCTCCCTTCCGGGAATGAAATGATGAGTCTTTTAAGCATTCCTGGGCCACTCTTCATACATTGTCATCCCAAGGTTTTGTCTTGCCCAAGGTGATCTGGGCAAAAACGTCCATGATCACCTTAGCAGGAGGATTCTAAAGGAGGCTAAGGACGAGGGTCAGACAAACCAGAGTGCAAGGGGGTGGGAATGGAGCAAGGGGAGGGAGGGCCAGGGACCAGCATGGCTGAGAGGTCCCTGGGACAGCCTCTGTGCCGCCTCTTTGCATATCTTTGTGGATATTAGTTACTCATCTACAGTGGGGCCTTGACTTACGAGTTTAATTCGTCCAGTGATGGAGCTCATAACTCAAATTACTCATATGTCAAATCACTGTGACGTTCGCTGTGCCAACTAGCGGTTGGGTGTCTGAAGCTGGCTCGTAACCCGAATTTTTTTGAGCTTGCAATTCAAAGCAAAAAATCAGCTTCTATCTCAAAAAAACTCGTTAGTCGGGACACTCGTAAGTCAAGGCCCCACTGTATCTAGCATCCCTTCCACCATCGGGTAACAGGACATCACCCCCACTCTCCCACTCCCCCCGCATCCCTCTTCTTTTCAGGAACTGTTCTTCCTACCTCCAACCCCATGACTCTGGTGGGGCTGCCAGTCACAGCTCCTCTCCTCTGGGCCGCAGGGGAGCCAGGCTTGGTCAATCACCGGCTCCTTTGTTCTTATCTTGTGGTGGGTTTGACATAAATATGATAAAATGTGGAAAGTGCGCCCTAGCTGGTTTGCTCAGTGGTTAGAGTGTCAGCCCTTGGACTGAAGGATGGTGGGTTCAATTCCGGTCAAGGGCACATACCTCTGTTGCAGGCTCAATCCCTGGCCCAGGTCAGGGCGTGTGTGGGAGGCAACCAATCAATGTGTCTCGGTTACATCGATTTTCTCTCTCTCTGTCTCTCCCCCTTCCTCTACTGTCTCTAAAAATCAATGGAAAAAATATGCTCTGGTGATGATTAACAACAAAAAATATAAATATATGTAGAAAGTGCTCCATAGATTTCTCCTTACGTTTACACCTATAATATAGAACATTTCTTGCATCACAGAAGAGTTGCTTGGACCCCTTGTATGTTTATACTTATCGGGGGGATTGTTTCGAGTTGTATGGATGTCTAACCACTAAGCTACACACCTAAAACTAATATCATATTGAGTGTCACCTGTAATTGAAAAAGAACAAACAAACAAACAAACAAACAAACCCAGTCAGATTCAGTTACTCCCCTACTTAAACCCCAAGATAAAGCCCCAAGTTCTGACTTTGCCCAAGACCTGGACCTGCCCTGCCTCTGCCAACCTCTGAGGACTCCTCCTGGCCACTCTCTCCTATGCTCTCTCTGACTCAAGTGGTGCTGGCTTTTCAGGGCTTGACTCACACCACCATTCCTTCTGCTCAGGGCCACTGTGCATGCTGTTCTCTGTGCTTGGAACATGGTGCCTTTTCTAGGCACACTTAGAAATATGCTAGCAAAGTCTTCTAGACACCACAGGCTGGGGGTGGGGTGGAACGGTATTCCTATAATGCGTTTTCAAAACTCAGCAAACATTCATTGGTCATCGGGGATGAGTCAGACTGTGTCAGCCGCAGGGTGAAAGAATGGACTGGACACTTGGCACACGGCAGGGTGATTCAGTGGTGACTTACTATGCCACTGGCTGCTGTCCCCCTTTTCCTCAGATAACAGTCATTCATTCACCTGAAGGGGTATTTTATTGTCAACCTTACTTGATAGACTGGAGGCTCCAAGGGGGCAGGGGCCACACCACATTTACCTGGTTCTCCACTGATTCTTCAGTACCTAGCAGAGTGTTGGGCACATAGTAGGTGGTCAATAAAAAAATTATTAAGTAAAAGAATGCATGAACCATTTTCATATTGATGGTCATCTATTTTTCATTTGTTTCCTGCCATTTTAATTCTTTTAAAACTCTTTCCTGTGGGGGAAGATAGATTAATTTGCTCAGGCCTAGTCCAGACACACCCGATGTATTTCATCTATTAAAGGGTCTCCCTGCAAAGTGGCCTTAGCCCCACACCAGCAACGGGCAGCCTTCTGTACTAGTAAGTGCCTGGGAAGAGGTGGAAAGAGCAGAGTTAGGCTAAGCTTGGCTTGAATGTGTTTAGCAATGTGTGCCTGGTGCCAAGAGGGTGGGGAGGAGGAAGTTGGAGTGACTACAAAGACACCTAAGACGGGGTCCTTGACTTCTCGTCTGCTTCCAGCTTATCAAGCAAAAGTGTGCACCTCAGAAAAGTCTATCTCATTTGTCCAGTCATTCAGCAAACATTCATTGGTCATCGGGGATGAGTCAGACTGTGTCAGCCTCGGGGTGGAAGAATGGCCTGGACCCTTGCCACATGGCAGGGTGATTCAGTGGTGGATTGGCGGATTTAGTGGTGATTTACGATGCTATTCACTGCTGGTGGTTCCCCTTTTCCTCAGTAATTAGAACCCCACTTTTTAGTTGGATTGGGTACATGGCTACCTGGAATAAAGACTACATTTTTCTGCCTTCCTTGCAGTTAGCTGTGGCCATGTGACAAAGGGAGAGAAGCAGAAGTGGAGGGTACAACTTTCTAGAAGTGTGCTTGAAGGGAGAGGGTGTGAGCGGCTTCTTTCACCCTCCTTTCGGCCAGCGGGAATGCTTTCAGAATGGCTGCAGCTCAGCAGCCATCTTGGACCGTGAGATGACCTGGGGAATTGCAGTCACCCTTAGCAAAACAAAGACGAGATGGGACCTGGCCCATGCCACCATTGGATGACGTGCCAGCCTTGAACAGATTACAGTTGAGCCGTAAACAACACGGTGTGAACTGCGCTGGTCCACTTTGCAGATTTTCCAACAAATACACAGTTGGCCCTCCATATCCCCAGGTTTTGCATCCATGGATTCAATCAACCTCAGATCAAAAACATACTTGATCCATGATTGAGAATCCACAGGTATGGAGGGCTGACAGCATGCATTGTTCTAAACCAGGGGTGGGCAAACTTTTTGACTCGAGGGCCACAATGGGTTCTTAAACTGGACCGGAGGGCCGGAACAAAAGCATGGATGGAGTGTTTGTGTGAACTAATATAAATTCAAAGTAAACATCATTACATAAAAGGGTACGGTCTTTTTTTTTTTAGTTTTATTCATTTCAAACGGGGGGCCGTAGTTTGCCCACAGCTGTTCTAAACCCATGGTCGGCAAACTGCGGCTCGCGAGCCACATGCGGCTCTTTGGCCCCTTGAGTGTGGCTCTTCCACAAAATACCACGTGCGGGCGCGCGTACAGTGCGATTGAAACTTCGTAGCCCATGCGCAGAAGTTGGTTTTCGGCCTGGCCGAGTCTATTTTGAAGAAGTACTGTTGATATTTGGCTCTGTTGACTAATGAGTTTGCCGACCACTCTACACCATCTTCTATGAGGACGAGCATCTGTGGATTTTGTTGTTTGTGGGGGTCCTGGAACCACTCACCCTGGGGTACTGAGGGACAACTGAAGTTTTTGGAGTCAAAACTCATAAGTGGAGTTTTGACTGTGTTCAAGGATCAACTGTATTTCCATGTCTGGAAGTTGAGAGAAAAATAAACTTCTTTCTGGATTGAGCCACCATTAAATTTGTTGTTTGTTACTAACAGCTGAAGTTAATCCTAATATAGTGAATTTATCTACTGTCTCGGGGTGTAGCTGCCCTGGAGCCTGGAGGATGAGCAGAGAGAACAGACACTGGGGTAAGCAAACTGGCTTCCAGCCCCGCCCTGCAGCTGGCCTTGACTCGCTCTGGGACATCTGGGGAGACCGTCCCTCCTGGGCCTCAGTCCCCTCCTCATGAACAAAGAAGAGCTGGACTCCATGGCTGTTACTTGGTCTTCTAACCCTGCCATTTTTAATCCTGGACATTTTGGAGGCCTAGAAATGCTAAGCTGAGACATTTGTGCTTGATCTCAGAATCGGTGGTGTCGCTGGAGACGTTTCCTCTCTTTTTGCTGTGGGAGAAGGAAATGAATTGATGGAGGCAGTGCTTTAGGAAGATGACCCTGCCATCTCCTGACAGAAACACGTGACTACAGTGGGAAAGGTGCTGGGGGAGGGTTAGAAAGCGTGGGTGGACACTGGCTCAGGGTTGCCTGGCTATTTGGTGCAGAGCTTGGATCAGAACAAGGGGCTCTGAACCTGGGTCTTTTCCCAGATGATTTTATCTGCCTGGCCCTTTAGCCCAGGGGAAATGTGTGGGATTAGAGGAAATGACCAAGGAGTGGACCGTGCTGGTGGGCACAGTGCAGGTGGGGGAGAAGGCGGTACAACTTCCTCACTTTGGTGACCTTGGATCACTTTACTCAGGCTTCTGGCGCCCCCTGGGGGGCATTGTAGGGAGTGCCCAGACCAACGCCTTGCCCTCTGTCGCCATCTCCTGGGCTCCTGTTGACACTACCTTTCCTTCCAGGGGCTGCTCTACCTTTGGAGCTTATTGGAACAGGGAGAAGGTAGGCAACTTGGAGGGTTTTTTTTTTGTTGTTGTTTGTTTAGAAGTTCAAAATTCAAATGCCCATAGGAGCCAGACTGCTAAGGTAAAAGAGTAAGTGGATCTGGGATGAGAATCTGTGGATAGACACAAATAGTTTGCACATGAAAAACATAGCACTATTTTTCCTGTCCACAAAGAACTATGCTTTCCACTGTCGTTTTTGAAACTTGTTGGCCTTTTTTTCTCCCAATGAAGACTGAAAGATGGACACAGGGACGGTTTAATCTTCTTTTTTATCTCTATCACGAGATGGCCCAAGTGTAGAAATGGCATTTGACACTCAGCTCCATTGGTTGGGACATTAAAAGGGAATGGCAGGGACTATGACAAACTAGAAAGACTCATAACACCTGGTCCAAGGCACCCCTGCCATGGGGTCCTTGATTTAGCAGGCCCTGTTCTGTGCGCCCCTCCATCCCGATGTGGAGGGGCCACATGAACATGCCCACCCAGACAGAGCCCGTGTCCCCCTGTCCCTGAGCTCACTTCCACAAACTGCTTGGGCTTCTTCCCAGGGCTCTGCCTCCTGTGAACAGTAGTCCTGACGGTGGCCAAGGGATGACTGACTTGGCGTGGGGCAAGTGTCTAGAGTTGTCCTGTCCAATTAGGCAGCTGGTCACCATGTGCGCTACCGAGGACTTCCATGTGGCTGGTTTGAATTTGGATGTGCTGTAAATATAAAATACACACCAGACCTTGAAGACGGACGAAAAAAGAATATAAAATATTAATTTTAAATATTGATTACATGTTGAAGTAATATTTTGGATGTATTGGGTTAAATTGATATACTATTGTAGTTAATTCCACATATTTTTAAAAATGAATGTGGCTACTAGGAAATTAAAAGTCCATTTGTGGCTTGTGTTCATAGCTCACATTATATTTCGGTGGGGCTGGTACAGACACTCTTGGGAGAGTTGTCGGGGTGTCCATGGGCTGGTGTGTGCGGCCCCTCCAGGGTGGGGCGAGGTGCTGAAGGGAGCTAGATTCGAAGAGCAGGGGGGTGTGGGTCTTTTTTTGCACCCTTTCCTGGCTCCCCAGACACTGGGACTCAGCCCTGCCCACTGTAGACATGGAGAGATGTGGTCCTTGAGTGTCCAGAACTTTAAACTTTGCAACAACAAAAATTGGAAATCTGGTTTCTTACTTAAAACCTTCTGGTTTTTAAATGTTGGCAGCTAATTAAAATGTTTAGAAAAAACACTGCCCTGCCTGGCTGGTGTGGCTCAGTGATTGAGCATTGACCTATGAACTAGGAGGTCACGGTTTGATTCCCAGTCAGGGCACTTGCCCGGGTTGCAGGCTCCATCCCCATTGTGGGGCATGTAGGAGGCAGCCGATCAATGATGCTCTCTCATCATTGATGTTTCTATCTCTCTCTCTTCATTCATCTCTGAAATCAATAAAAATATATTTAAAAAAAACCACAGAAAAAACACTGTCCTGCCAAGACCACACAAGCCACAGAAAATGTATCTCTGTAGGGAGACTGAGGTCAGAGAGACAGGCTTGGTCCCCACAGCATAGGAGCCTGTGCCAGCATAGGAGGGCTGGAGGGGAAGCACATGAAAGGGGCTGCAAAATCTCCAACACCAGCCCCCATCTCCATTTTCGAGTTTGGGAGTCCAGTGTTGGTATTGGGGGGCAGTGCAGTGGTGGGGACCCGAGGGACACAGAGAGCCCTGCATTTTCATCTTTCCCTGTGGCCCGCTGCTCAGCCAGTCTGGATCTCTGAAGAATGGGCACTAAGACTGGGTGGGCTAGACCCCAAGGAAGGAGGATGGATTTGAGCAAACCGGAGGTACATCAGATGTCCACTAGGGGGCAGCAGAGGAGCAGGGAAGAAACAACTCTACATGCTTCTTGGAGTAGAGCTGAAGGGTCTGCTGCATCCTTTTCCAGGAGCCAGACCTGGGAGGCCCCTGGGTTCAGGCTACCACAAGCCCACCAGGTGCTTTTGTGCAAATCAGAGGAAGCTGCCATCCTCCTGTGGGATGCAGCCCTGCGTCAGGATGTGAATTGATGAATGGAACTTGGGGTAGATTTTAGTTTCCATTCACCAATGCCCTCCATCCTTGGTAACCAGGGGCCACTGTTGTGGTGGGAGCTGGGGGCTGAGGACACTGAAGAGCAGGGTGGGCAGCCCTGTTCCTGTGCGTCCTCTGTCCCACTGCATGAGCTTTGCCTTCCAGGTGCGAGGTGGCAGGCGCTCCACTAGAGGACACCATACTGCCAGGGATCATTGCTGGCTCCGGCCTTATGGCTGAGGCCAGGGTGGGAGGGCAATGCTGGCAAAGGACTGGCAGGTGAAGCCGGGAAGGGAGGGGTGGGCAGCACCCAGGAGGCTGTGTACAGCAGACTTGGGAGGGGAGGTTCCCGGGTCTAGAGGAGGGGCACAGGGGTTCAGACAGGGAAGTGAGTGAGCATCTGAGTAGGGCATGGACTCCTAGTTGGTGCTCCTGCCTCCAATGCACTCTTCTTTTTTTAAATTTTAAATACTTTTATTGATTTCAGAGAGGAAGGGAGAGGGAGAGATAGAAACATTCATGATGAGAAAGAATCATTGATCGGCTGCCTCCTGCACGCCCCACACTGGGGATCGAGCCCGCAACCCGGGCATGTGCCGTGACCGGGAATCAAACAGTGACCTCCTGGTTCATAAGTTGCTGCTCAACCACTGAGCCACACCGACCGGGCCCCAATGCACTCTTTTGGGTTGATTCAGATCATGTCACACCTGGCCTGAATACCTTCCTTGGAGACACCATAAGCTTGGCACTCACAGCCCTGACCTGCTGAAAATGGTCTCTGCAGCCAACCCCCACCATCCTGCTGCACCTCCCCACCTGTACTCTAGCAGCCAAGCTGCTGGCGGCTCCCGGGGGAAGCCACACCCGTTCACACCGCTGATTCTTTGTGTACGCTCTCCCCCTGCCTTCAATGCGAGGCTCCTATGTGGCCCACCTGGAAGTCCTCTCAGACAACCTCCTCCGAGGCTGGGCTCCCCCCTCCCTGCTCTCCCCGACATGACCCTTTGTCACTGTGTTGCAGTCTCTCCAGCAGACGGTGAGCTTGGTGAGCAAGTCTGCCTGACATGCATCCTATATCCCCAGGCCTGGCACAGAGCCGGTGATCATAAATTTCTGCTGTTTAAGTGAAAGGAAGGCCTGACTACATCTCCCTGCCCCCCAGCTGTAGCCTCACCATCACAGAGGGAAGGCTGGCAGGAAGCTGTGTGTGTGTGCACGTGTGTGCACATGTATGTGCAGTAAACACACACAGGGAGGACCTCAGACATCAGAGACAAGGAATAATTCACGTGGGAGGTTGTATGTGCACAGCCCAGACAGGCACAGACAGGCACCGATAGACAGTTCACATTGACACGCAAAGACAGAGTTCCTTACGCAGTGGGGGATTTACTTCATAAAAAACCACTTTCCTTGAAGTGTAACACACATACATAGAAGGACCCATGACGTAAGTGTACAGTTTGATGAGTTTTCAAACTGAATACATCATGCTACCAGCACCCAGATCAAGAAAGAGCAGGGCCAGCCCCTGAAGGCCATGGTGAGTGCTTTGGAAAAAATTGATTTTAGAGAGACGAAGGGAGAGAGAGAAACAGTGATGTGAGAAACAATAATTGGTTGCCTCCCACACACATGCACCCCAACCCCACACACCTAAACCGGGGGATTGAACCTGCATCCTGTGTATG
Organism: Myotis lucifugus; assembly: GCF_000147115.1. NCBI lineage: Eukaryota > Metazoa > Chordata > Mammalia > Chiroptera > Vespertilionidae > Myotis > Myotis lucifugus. The sequence continues at coordinate 1,459,195 of NW_005871208.1, read as the reverse complement.
TGCCCTGACTGGGAATCAAACCCAATACTGGACAATGCTCCAACCAACTGAACCACACCAGCCAGGGCCACAATGGTCACTTTTAAATACCAGTTGCTTGACTCTTAAGCTGGGAGAGGGAGGGAGAGACGGAAACGCAGAGGAGAGAGTCTCAGGGCCTTCAGACCTCTGCCTGCCTCCCCCCAGGCCTGGGCCTCCCAGCTTGCTCTAGGAGCTCTACTGCTTTTTGACCGCAGGCCCTATCCGCGATGCCTCTGCCACTATTTTGTCATTGCCCTTCCTCCTCCAGCACCCGCTCTGCCAGGCCTTGTCCCGGCCCCCTCTTGGGTAGCAGGGCCAGGGCCTAGTCCTCTTCTCCAGTCCACCTCAGGTGCCACGGGGTCCCTACGGCCCTCTGCTCACAACAGCCATCAGCCAATTTTGCTTTTCTTCCTCATGCCCGCGGGGTGATGGGGGGCGGTCTACGAGAGGGTATGACTTCTGGGGTGACATCTTCCAGCCCTCTGCCCCAGCCAGGATTACCATAGCCCCAGAGTAGGGACAGAGCAGGGATAAAAGGAAGCTCACCCTAAAATTCTGAACTGCAAACACAAGGGGGGCTGCAGACACCTGCCCTCTGAGCCAGCTCTGGCATGACTGTTGGGACAGTTATAAACTCCTAGCGCGGCTGTGTGAGTCTGTGTGACCGGACATGCACGGGGCACTGTTTTTGAGTGTGTCTGTTTTATGGAGACTGCAGGAAACCACGTGTGTGCGATGGGGTTTGTGTGACCGGAGGTGTGGGGACACTGGGTGCGATGGGCTGTGAGTGGATGCCTGAGTGGCTGCATGTCCTGGGAGTGTGAGGGGTGCTGGTTGTGTCGTGTGTGTGTGTGTGTGTGTGTGTGTGTGTGTGTGCGCTTGAAAGCCCATGTGCCCGGACAGATGTTTATGGGGTAGGGGCCATTGTTGTAGCTCTGGGTGTGTTTGCTCACTGCAGTCAGGAAGTTACCTGTCACTGTGGAGACCCACTGTTGGGGAGGAGAGCTCAATCTGAAGATGAAGAGACCAGAGGAGGGTGGGAGGCTCTGCTGGGCTGTCCCTTCCCGCTAGGGTCTTGCCAACAGACCCCTCCTCCTAGATACCAGTGGTGGGGATCAGGCACCTTGCCCAGTGCCTGCAGAAATGGGCTAGGGTGGAGCCCAGGCTGGGTCCCAGATGCTGAGGTGGCAGGCCTAGGAGGAGGGGGTGGGGCCAGCAACGTGTAGGAGCGGCAGCCAGCAGGGCACTGTGCCCTCTGCTGAGCTGGCAGCTGGCGCTGGGAGCAGGCAGAGCCCCACCCAAGCAGGCTGGGGCAGGCAGGGCAGGGCTTGTCTTGAGCCAGGGAGGAGATGGAGCTAATGGGGCAAGCCTCGGCCTTGTTTTGCCAACATGGAAGGCTGAGGGCAGTGGTCTGTGTTACCCCCATTATTGTCTGTGCCTTCAATTTGCGTGTGCATTTGTATTCCTCCCTTGTTGTGCGCACATATCCATGGATCTGTGTGAGGCCCTGGTAGTTCTGTGTGTGGGTGACTGGCATCCGGGCATGTTTGTGTGAGGGTCTTGCATGGATGTGTTTGTGGGGAGTCTGTGTCCACATGACTGCTGTGTGTGTGCCCTCGTTGGAAAGGCCCGCGTGGCTTCTGTGTACTATCTTTGTGGAAGACATCTATTGGGTCAGTGTAAGCTTTTTCTAAGGTGTGTGTGTGTGTGTTTCGTGTCTGTGTGTACGTGAGTAGTTCAGATCTTGGGCCGGGAGAGTAGTGGGGTGACGGTGACAGCGGCCTGCCCAGGGTGAGTGTGGGAGGGGAGGGGTCTCAGCTTCCTGGTTGGGGCTTGGCCAGGCCCTGGGAACAATTTGTTCCTGCAACAAATTCACGTGTTCTTCCCACTCCCCATGACCCCCTTTTGGGTGGTACTGACAGTGTATGTGTATGTGTGACCCATAAATCACTGTGAGTGTGTGTAACCACTTCACTGACGCTTTAAATACATGCTTGTAGAGATCCTAAAAACCACACGTGCAGCAGCTCCCACAAACTATGGGGTATGTGCACTTGGGGCTGGGAATCACCTGATCACTGTACATAGGCATGTATGTGTGTGTTCTAGAAATGTGTGTGTGTTGTCAGTGTTGCTCCCCAGCTCTCTCCCCATGGGGGCCTGGCACATATGTCCTATTGTCTCCTCTAAAGCCCACATGTGCTGACGCTTGGCTTTTCTCTGCTACCCTCCCTGGTCCCCACCCCACTCTTTCTCATAGCCATCAGGGACCCTCCCTGGCTTGGGAAACCCTGGGCAAAGCTGCGAACTGGGCCTCCCGTGGAGTCGGTGGTTTCCCAAGTCGGCTGTAGTATAATGGGGCCAGGTGGAGGCTGGCACCAGGTAGGAGTTCAGGGAGCAGCCAAAGCCAGTGGGAAAAGCATATTTTTCAGAGCCAGACAGACCCGAGTTCAAATCCAGGCTCTCAGATACTGCATTTATGTCACCCCTCCCTGCCTCGGTCTCTCCTCTGCTTTTGGAGTTACTCTGAGAAGCCATAGATGAGATGAACATAAAGCTCCCAGCATAGGGCCTAGTGCACAGTAGTCTCTGGACAAATGTAGGTCTTTCTCTTTAAGGGATCGCTTTGAGGTCACTGCAGGAAAGGGCCACAGAGGGGGTGCCTTGAGCTTGACTGCAGGGTAGCATCTGGGTTCTGACCTTTAGGGGCCCTGCAGTGTGGAGGTGGGCAGAGCCAGAGCCAGAGCCAGACAACTCCCCAAGTGTAGCCCCTGATCGGCTTTGCATCCATCTCAGGAAGGGCGTCCAGGGTGTGTTTGCAAGGGGTGGGGGTACAGACATGATCTTGAAATGGTGGTCATGGAGTGACACCCCAAAGGGCCCAACATGCAGACTTCAAAAGCCCAGAGTCTGTCAGCTTCCCATTTCGGAGGGAGAGAAGTCCCCACCACCCCAAGGACAGACACCGGATTGCCCCCCTCTACAGAGGGCCCGATGCTCTCAGAGGGATGGACACACATTCTCCACCCCGCCCCCGGGGAGGACGAGAACAGGGCGGCAGGCAGGCCCCGCTCCCCTTGCTGAGTCAGGCTGTCCTGGATTAGCGGGCGGGTCTTGGGTGGAAGCAGCTGGGCGCTCCTCCAGCGCCAGGGTGGGGAGGACGATGAGTCACCCAGCTGGGCCGGTGCCGCCCTGGGCCCGGGAGGCCAGGCCGTGGGAGCGCGGGGGCCCAGCCAATCGGCTGCTGCCACCCAGCCTACCATTCAGGCCCCGCCCCAGCCTCCGGCCTCTGGCCTCCTAGTTCCCAGGGCCCCTGTTTCTCTGTTTCTCTCTGTAAAATGAGGATAGCTGGAGCGACCCCTGACCTAGCACCCAGAACCCAGCACCCAGCCAGATCCCATGGTTGTTGCTTCTGGAGGGAGGCTGTAGGAGACAGAGCCCTCCTACAGGGAAGAGAGCTCCTAGCCTAGGAGTCACTCAGCTCCTCTCCTGGGGTCCCCCTCCCCGCCCTCCCATCAGCCGGCCTGGCCGGTGACAGGGGGGATTGCCTCCTTCTTGCTGTTCTCTGAGCGCTTCCCAGATCATCTCTCCTCTGGAGCACTCCTCCAAGGGGGCAGACTACTCTCAGGCTAAGGGACTGTGCTGGCTCCCCGCTGGCATTTTCTGTGACAGGCTGCATGGCTAAAGTCCTCTGCTCCACACACTCTGCTTTCTGCTTTAGAAAAGACAGTTACTGTTCTCGGGAGGGACATTGTTCCTAAGGCTCTGGTGACACCAGCTGCAGAGCCTGGACTGGCCAGAGCCTGGCCCTGAAACAGACCCACACGCAGATCTGCACAGACTCACCTGAGCAGGTAGAGACCATGCAGGCCCAGGCAGATATGAAGATGTTGTGCCTAGATTCTCATGTCCGTGAGGACACGCACAGACATTTTCAGCACGAGAGGCAAGTGTCCCAGCTCTGTCCCTTACTGGTTATCTGGCTGTAGGTGGATTATTGAATCTCTCTGTTTCTCTCTCTAAAATGAGGATAGCTAGAATACATCCTTACAGGGTCGTTGTGAGGATTAAAGGAACTAACCACTGGAAAGTGCCTGGGACATTGTAATAACTTGATAAACAGTGGCTATGATAATCTATCTCCCAGACCCACACAAACACACTCATGGACACACACCCAACGCACACAGACACACACCAAACCTCAGACATCAATGCATATGCAAGGACCAGGTGCGTTTGTGTATAGATACATAGACACAAACAGCACCCCCAAGGAAAACAGCAACCCCCGCAACTACCATAAAAGCAAGTTTTACTGCCCAGGGTGTGATGGGAACAGCTGGCCCAGCTGGGCCGGGGGTGGAGGCCTCTGCGTCGGGCGGTGCCCGCTCTGCTCTGGCTCCCACTCAGCCCCAGGGAGAGGACGCTTTCATTCTTCCAACACGCTCCTCTCTGTTCCCCGAGAGCAGTCACCCCATCCTTTCTTCACCATCACCTGAAATCAGGCCCCACCCTCTCCCACAAACTGAACCCCAGAGAATGTGGGCCCCATGTGGTCGGTGGGGGGCATGATGGCCTGGCTTTCTGGGTAGGGTTTTGGGGTCAGCAGGGGTGGCCTCATCCCCACGACTTCTCTGAGCTGTTGGAAAAGGTAGTGGTTGTGGGGGTTTGGCTGCTGGGCCCCGGAAGCAGCTATAGGAGGGTCACCTGCAGCTGGAGATACTCTCCTGGGATCATATCACACTGGGCTCTGGACAAGTGTCAGATAGCCTCTCTCTACTTTTTATTTTATTTTTATTGTGGTAAGAACTCCTAGCATGAGAGCTCCTCTCCTAATGAACTATGAGTGCGCTATAGTACTGTTGACGAGGCAGTGCGGCGAAGCAGCTCTCTAGGGCTCAGCTGGCATAACGGAGCCACCCTCTGCTTGCCTTGTGCTCCCCATCTCCAGTTCTTGCCCGACCCCCACCCCTACCCAGTCTCAGGGAAAGCTAGAAGGAATCCCTGCCCCAGCTCTGGGAGGGAGAGTCCTTTCCCGTGAAGCCATGGCCACCCAGCCTGGTCTTCCACTTAATGCTCTGTCATTGCCCTGGATACCGGACAATCCTGGTAGCAGAGGATATCAGAGCTGCTAGGGAACCCCAAGGTTGTTGAGTGGAGATCCGAGGTGGAGGCCCCATGTGCGAGGCCACACAGTGATTCTGCAGAAGCAGCAGTGGATGGACCTGGGCTCCTGCTTCCTCCTCCAGAAAAGCCCCCGAGCCTCAGGGCTCCATCCACCCCTTCCCCATGTCCATTTTCCTAATGAGCAGGTCTGCGCCCCTCCCATGGCTCTCTGGTCCTGGGAGCTGGGGTTGGAGATTAGAGTGAGCAGGGGACTCAGCCTCTGTCCTCTGGAACTCCAGCCTGATGGGAAAGGCGGGGGTCAGATCCAGGGAACAGAGAGGCACATGCCATAGATGAGACCTGGCCACACCAGACTGGAAGGGTTTCACGGACTCTGCGAGGTTTACCAGGCCGTTGTCAGGAGAAAGGTTTTGAGGGAGAGGGAGGACGTGGAGTGGCCTCTGGAATGTGGAGTTTAGGGGTCTTGAAGGAAGTTGGATGAGGCTTGCTCTGCTCCTTCCGTGGAGTAAGCTTATTGCTTCCCATCATGGGGACTAGATTCCAACCATGAGGGATCAGGTGACGCTTTGCTTTGAATGCTGGGTACAACTGAAATGGCCAGAGAGAGGCCTACATGTCTCACCCTGGCCTGGATCTAGGTGTAATGTCCTAAGGGTAACCTCCAGGGCTGGGACACTGGACACTCAGGGGCTGGTCTCTCTGGGGAACTGGGGGCAAGGAGATGGTTCCACCAATGCCTTGCCCACCTTCACTCTCGTGCTCCAGAAAAAGCGAATCCAGGCTCCCCAGAGGCCAGCTGACCCTGCCGATGGGTCCTCTGAGGACTGGGAAAACTCAAAGGCCCGGGCCTTCAACAGACCCCTTCCTTCCTTACTCTCAGTTTTCCTGCCCCCTTCCGCCCCCAGGCCTGGATGAGCCAGAAGGGTGGGGCTCCCAGTTGGCAAGACCCAATTTTGCTGGCTGGGAGTTTTCTAGGGTGTTAATTAAAAGGAGCCACCCAGAGAGGATGACTTCACCTGTTCACACACACACCCTTCTGCCCTGCCCTCTCCTCTGCCCCCATTCACACGCCCAGCCAAGGCAGGGGCGGCGGGTGGAGGGAGCCCGCCGGGAAAGATTGGGTTGTGAGCATCTGTCGATGTCAACAAGCAAACTGCAAGATCAGAGCATTTTTGACATTCAGTCAAATGTTGCCATTGCTGTATTTCACCTGTTGTTCCCCTCCCAGCTGAGCTGGATGGGCAGAACTGATGAATGGGAAGGGAGCTAGAGATTTCCCAGGAGCTCCCAAATAACCCCACTACCGTGGGAAAATCCTCCCCGGGGCCTGACCTCAATCAGCCAGCTGTGGCGCTGTGAGGTGAGGCCCCCGCTGGAGAGACCCGTGGTAGCCCACATTCACTACTGGCTGTGTGAGGTTCTCCCCACGTCTTCACAATTCTCTCTGTTCCCTAAATTCTTCCAACAGTAAAACGTTGCCCCCTTCTGTTGCGGGGCAGCAGGCTGAGGGTGTGGTGCCAGAGGTGGGCACTGATGCAGACCTGATGGTATCTGCAGGGGTGTTGCTGACAGCTCAGAGCTCCCAGATATTGCAGCGTTGGTGTTGGCTACAACCCACGTTGACCGCCTTGGTACTGGCTAATTGGCAGAGGGAGGTGGGTTTCTGGATTCTTTCAGGATCTGGTAGGGGGCTGCTCCCAAACTCCTCAGTGCTGGGAGCAGCAGGAGGCATTCAAGCAAAGGGGCTGGGCAGCTGTGCCCCACGTGGATGGGGAGGAGCCCTTGCTTGCCTGTTCCTTCCTGTCTCTATTCTGAGAACGCCCTGTAGAGGTCGCCCTAAGCCAGGCTTCTTGCCTGCAGCTGCTAGACAGGTTCTCTGCCGATGGTGGGTCTCCTCTTAGACCCTCTGCCCCAATCCAGGATCTCTTCTCCATGGGGGTCCTCCAGGCCTCAGGAGCTCAGGAAGGGCCACGAGGGAGGGACAGAAACAATGAAGGGCCCAGAGGCTCTGAAGTGACAGGAGTGACAAGAGTTGGCGGCAAGACAGAGAATATGCAAATGACACGCAAAAGAGCCCAGCTATCCCACAATGCCCTAGCCAGAGGATGTTTGGGCCCAGGTACCTCTTTGGTGGCCTTGGGATGCTGAGAGACCTTGTCCGCCTGTTTCTTTCTACCCATCTATGGGTGTTAGGATCCCATCTTTGCTGTTCCCTCCCTTCAAGTAACTACCTACCAGGTGTGTGCTAAATGCTTTAAATAGATACCATACTTAATTGTCCCAGTAATCCACTGGTAGGGACCATCAGCCTCATTTATATACCTTCCCACGGGGTTGCAGTACTGTTTTCTAGTCTCCCCTCCCCCCTCACAAATTAGGTATCAAATGGACATCACCAGAATGTGACAGGACCCCCCACCCCACCCTCTGGAGGACGTAGTCCTCTTGAGAGGACTGGGAGATGGGGCCTCCGGTCTGCCCTTGGCCTTCCCGAGGGTCAAGTGTAGGGGAGGACTCTAAACAAGCCAGCGTGAGCGCTCCCCTGCCTCTGTGGGGCAGCCCCTCTGCCTGACTTGGGTCTCCTCCACCCAGTCCCACTGCTCGGTTACTCTGTCTTTTCCTTAACAATGTCAGGGGTCTGACTTCAGTCCCCCTTGCTCAGGACCAACTCATTACCATGATGGTGGGCCAGGCTCTCCAAGGAACTTTAAAGGAGGTTTGATGCAGTTTCTGCACCTCCTTCTTGCAAAAGGCCTTTATGAGGCCTGGGGGCTGTAGGTGACACTTGCCACTTTCCTGGAGTAGAGTCCCAGAGAGAGGGCCTCATCGAAGTGGTGCTCAGCTTTCCTTGGGTTTTTGGCACAGGTTCTCTCTGTCACTTGGCTGGGCCTGGGGAAGCTGGGAGGGGGCTGGGGGTCACACCAGGTGAGGTTGGCACATCTCCCTGCTCCAAGTGCTCTGCCCCAGCCTCAGCAAGGACCCTCCACCCCACCCCATGGCATCCTTAATCCCAATTCCTCCCCCTACATTCTCTTTCATTCACCCTGCCCTGTGGCCTCGCCCTCCTTCCCCTCCCTCCCTGGCCCCTGTCCACTTCCTCTCTGCTGAATCTTCAGCTGGGTCTTCTTCTCTGTGCCTGTCCTCGGGGCCCCTTGGCTGGTCATGCTGGGGTCTCGCTGGCTTTCTCTTCCCCGACAAGCCCAGGGACTTTTGAATGCTCCTCCCTGGTGCTGAGAATGAGGTGACTGGAGGAATGAGGTCCTGGTACATTCCAGAGTTTGGAGGTGCTCAGCTGCCCAGCACCTGGGCTCCTTGGGGTCTGAGACTCCTGGCCCAGCAGGGCTAGAGGCAGACAGCCCCGGCCCCCTTAGGGTAGTGACGGCACAGTGGACAGGCATTTTGGGGACTCAGCCACCAGACTGCAATTTCTACCATCTATGGTTCCCACTCTCTGCCACACTACATGCCACCATGCGCCTGTCCTTCCTGGCCAGGTGTCCAGAGGCACGGGTTCCCTTCCTCACCGATTTCAACCTCTTCCACTCAACAGTCTCCCACCGGCTTCCTGAGGCCCCTCCATGCTCCCCTCCTCTGGAAGTCTATGGCAACTGCCGCAGCCCATGATCCTTCGTTGTTCTGAGCATGTCTCTGTCTTCCTTTAGATCCCCCATCTCCCTGGTGGAGGGGAAGAGCAGAGGTGCCCATTCCAGCTGTGAACAGACAGGCAGATGTGGGCACAGACCGGAGAAAGGGTCCAGGCTTTACAGACAGGTCTGGGTTCAAGTCCTGGCTCTGTCACCACTTGTTTAACCTTACTGAGCCTCAGTCTCCCCATCTAGAAATGGGTTAATTAGAGGTACAACAGGTAGTAGTTGTGCACTGTGATAATTATTCTCGCTACATGTAATAGTATTAACCACTGAGACAGCTTCCGGGAAGAGAGGTCTTCTCTAGAACCCCCAAATGAAAGGAAGAACCCCTTTTCATGTCCAATTCTTGCCTCCAGTGGCCCTTCTCTCTGAGACATCTTTCCCACCCAGTCCTCTGTCATGATTTTGCCTTCTTTGGAGATGCAGGGTGGGGTGGAGTGCCTGTTGCCTGGGAGGGGGTTGGTCGTGGGCTTTGAAGCTGCCCCCCCTCTGCCCCCAGCCTTAGGTCCCCTCTGGCAGGGAGTTGCCACTGCCCCCAGGTCAGGGCCTGCCCGAGCAGGTAGGCAAAGTGCTCTCAGAGTCTGAGAGGGGCTTATGCTTGCTGTTGGGGGCTGGCAGCTGCCAGGCACCCTCTGAGGGGCGGGGAGAGCAGGGAGAGGGTGTGAGCTTCAGCAGAGCAGCGAGTGGGAGGCGGGGGAGAGCTGTGGGTGCATTCCCAGGCGGGGGTGGGTGGGGGTGTAGGGCGGGGCTGTCTGGCCTTTGTTTCCTCTCCTGAGTTTCGATCAGCGGGGCGGGGTTAAGGCTGGGCTCTGTTGAGGCT
>NW_005871208.1:1441896-1449075 GCF_000147115.1 Myotis lucifugus | reverse complement strand
CTTGTGTGCGCACATAGAAGGTCCTACATGAGCATCTGCTCCTCTACAGGCACATTCTCATTCATCCCCCCACATTCAGTTACACGCTCCATTCAACACACTCCCCACAGGTATTCACACACATATCCACATTCAAACATGTCTCTAACTCTCTCTCTCTCTTGCCCCGGGAGGTCAGAAGGTATGATTGTCCTCCAATGACAGTGATAGCAAGAAAAGTCCCAGAAAAGTCACCCTTTCTTGGGCCAGGCCTGGTTGGCGAGGGCAGGCTCAGAAGATAATAATAATAAAAGTTATTAGTTGGTGGACACGACCCTGTGCTAAGCACTGTTTGGAGCACTCTGCATGTATCATCTTGTCTGACATTCATAGCAATGCTATGAAATAGGAATTATCCTCTTAAAGTCTGGACTGTGGACACACAGAGAGGTTGGCAGTCGCTGGAGGTCACACAGCTAGTCAGTAGTGGACACAGCATCCGAACCTTGATCAGTCTGACTCAAGCTCTTAACATGATTTCAGCCTCACTTTTGTGCCCTGCCCAAGGCACCTCCAGGATCTCAGGAGCTAGCTTCCAGGGAGTCCATGTACTCTGAACTTTTAAAGTCCAGAAAAACGCCCAGGAATCACCGGTGCTTTAGGTCCCCATCTGGGGGCGTTATACCCCCATCAGGCACCAGGGAGTTGGTGGCAAAGAAAGGACGTCAGGGAGACCATGACCGGCCCCGCTCTGTTCCAGGTATTGCTGCCAGATAGCTCCTGCCACGTGGCTCCCAGGCCCCATTCCAGTTGTGAGAGCCCCAGCCGCCTGCAGGGGGAGTCAAGAGTGAGAGAAGCCAGGCTCCTGCTCCTGCCTCAGAGGGAATGCAGGGAATGCAGGGAATGGGTCTGTGCCCTGGGAAATACGAGAAAGATGTCTGGGACAAGGATTGGACTAGACTACACTGTTCAGTGATCCAGCGGCTGGCTCCCAGGGTCTATGATGTGTGCATGCATGCTCGTGTGTGTGTGTGTGTGTGTGTGTGTGTGTGTGTGTGTGTGCGTGTGCGCACATGCATGCGTGTTCACAGGGGGCTTCTGGGGCAAGGTTCATGTCTCTTGTGGGAAAGAAATCAGACACTGGACTTGATGAAAAGCCCCAAGAATCCACAAAAGGAAATATTCTGAACCATTCACAATAATCTTTTTTTTTTTATTAAATCTTTATTGTTCAGATTCTCGGTTCCTCCTAGTTGTAGAACTTCCATTCAGCCAGCCTTCCTGTGGTTCTGGATGATGTCCGTTCCGTCTTTTAGTTGTATTTTTGAAGTGGTTGTTCGAGGCAGCAAACTCCCGCGTTAACCTATGCCGCCATCTTGGTTTTTCCATTCACAATAATCTAAGGGTGTATTTATTGACACAGACTGGGAAAAACTGGCTATAAATCCATATGTATAATATGATCCCATTTCTGGGAAATACACATTTATATGAATAAATGGTGCTCACTACTGTAGAATATACTAGACATCTATACTAATAATAGAGGAATATGCAAATTGTCTGGGATGTTGTCATAGTAACAGTAACGACTAAATAGCAGGCTGTGTGGGGCGACAAGGCCGGTAGGGGGGTTAGTGAGGGACAACCAAATGACTGAACAGCAGGCTGCGTGGGGCGACCAGGCTGGCAAGGTTGGGGGTGACCAGGCCAGTGGGGGGGGTCAGTTGGGGGTGATCAGGCAGGCAGGCAGGTGAGCAGTTAGGAGCAAGCGGTCCCAGATTGTGAGAGGGATGTCCGACTGCTGGTTTAGGCCTGACCAGCAGTTGGACATCCCCCGAGGGGTCCTGGATTGGAGAGGGTGCAGGCTGGGCTGAGAGGCCCCCCCCCCCCCCACCGCATGAATTTCATGCACCGGGCCTCTAGTATGAACATATAATTGTCTCTCGGTATCTGCAGGGGATTGGTTCCCCCCTCCCCCCCACAAGATACCAAAATCCATGGATGTTCAAGCCCCTGATATAAAATGGCATAGAATTTGCATATAAGCTATGCACATCTTTTCATATACTTTCAATCATCTCTAGATTACTTATAATACCCAATACAATGTAAATGCTAAGTGTCAAGGTTGGTTAATCTGCAGATGTGGAACTGTGAATATGGAGGGCTGACTACACATACACATAAGCATGAAGTATAAACTTCACAAGGGCATGAATTAAAAAAAATTCTTACCGATGATACATTTTTTAAAAAAATTGATTTTAGAGAGAGAGGTAGGGAAAGAGAGAGAAACATTGATGTGAAAGAGAAACATCTATCGGTTGCCTCCCATGTGCACACTGGAGATCAAACCCGAAACCTAGGTATATACCTTGACTGGGAATTGAACCCGTGGCCTTTTGGTGTGTGGGATGACACTCCAACTAACTGAGCCACTCAGCCAGGGCTGAGGACATGCATTTTTAACTGTTTTGTTTAGTGCTTTATCCCTAGAGTTAGAACAATATCTGAAAGCATCCAATAAATATGGTTGAATGAATAATGAAATATATTTACATATGGAAAAGTCTGGTAGATTACACACCAAAATGTTAGTAGTGACCACTTCTATGTGGTAGTAATTTGGAACAGTTTTACTTTGTTCAAGTTTTATTTTCTTACCTGTTGTTCTAACATTTTCAACACTGACTTTGTATTATCAACAATGACTTTGTATTATTTGTATAAGGAAAAGGAAATGCCATAAACTTTAGAATGGCCTTCCTCCACATCTTTAAAACAGCATAGACTTTAAGAAGCTGATCAGTGGGTGGCTTTCTTTCCCCTCCATATCTTCCTGCTCGTCCTCTTCTCTCTCTGACCCCTCCCCCCACAAGCTTCTGCCGGCACAGCTCTCCCTGTGCTTTCATGCCACCTGAGCAGGCAGTTGTCGAAACAATGGACAAGCTGACTCAGGAGCCAGGAGAAGGCCCTGGGCAGCCAGGGCACCCTTCCTACCTGCCAGGCCAGGCCAGCAAGCAGGCCTCTGGGACCAAGAGAAACTGGGCTGAAACTGGGCTGATGCTGCAGCAGGAAGGAGTGAGGTTAGACTCGAGAACTTCCTGATAGTACTAAGTGTGGAACAGGTCAGGGAGGTCAAAAAGCCAGTCTCCTTTCCCGGGGGCAGCAGGTGCAGGTGCACTCCATTTCTACCTGGAGGGAAATAGTTGTTTCTCAAGCACCCAGCACAGCGCTTGGCGCTGAGAAGTGTCTAGTAAAAGTTATAGGTGGATGATAGCACTTGTTGGATGGTGGGGGTGGGTAGGTGAGGGTTTGGGTCCTCATCTGTGGGTCTCTATCTTAGTCTCTTGGCTCTCTAAATGAGTCTTGGCTTAGTGGATTCTTGCCTCATCCTTGCTGTGTGCCCTGAGCAGGTTGCTTTCCCTCTCTGGGCCTCAGTTTCTTATACTCTGAAATAAGGATGTTGGACAAGATTACTGCTTAGGTTTCTCTGCTCTGACATTCTACAGCGACTGGCAGGTTCTGCATGTGTGGGTGTTTTTGCTGTTGTGTTGCTCTCTAGCTGTGTTTCAACTAGAGTCTATATTCCCCAAGGGCAGGCACATGGTCTGAATTGGTCTGTGTCTCCATGGTTTTTTTTAAAAAAAATATATTTTATTGAGATTTTACAGAGAGGAAGGGAGAGTTAGAAACATCGATGAGAGAGAAACATTGATCAGCTGCCTCCTGCACACTCCCTACTGGGGATGTGCCCGCAACCAAGGTACATGCCCCATGAGTCCGCAGGCCGACGCTCTATCCACTGAGCCAAACCGGTTAGGGCTGTCTCCATGGTTTTGAAAATACTATTTTCTCAGACTGAAGTTCCTTGGGGATGGGGGCAGAAGATTAATCTCCAACCCCCCATCCTCCATGCCCAGGGCACATCTTCAGAAGGCCATGGGGAGGGAGGCCGGTGAGAGGAGCTGAGGAGCAAGGAGCTGGTTGAGGTAATCCCCCACCCCATCACCCAGTCCCGGAGTTCCTGTCGGGGCCTTGACCTTACTTTCCTGGGCTTGTAGGAATCCTCAGAACTTTGCCCTAGAACTTGTCCCATGGGCCTTCACCCTCTGGGGTGTTGGGAAGCTGTGCTTGGTAACATGCCTCATAAATATTTGCACACCAAGAGCAGTTGCTAGCAGCAGGGCATCCAACTGGCTGAACCTGATTGGGTCAGAGTGTCAGTCGCTGCGTGCTGAGCCCTGGATGGGCAAGTCTGGACTCTCAGCTCAGGTTTTCTGGTCTGTGCACTTCCCTCTTCCCTCTTCGCCTAGCCCTCTTCCCTCTCCCAGGCATCCTCAGTTTGCTCCCAATGTGTGTCCCTGACTCCCCAGTCTGGGACAGTTTCCTCTCCACAGGAAGGCCCCCCAACTCTTCGTTTACTTTGAATTTATATTAGTTCACACAAACACTCCATCCATGCTTTTGTTCCGGCCCTCCGGTCTAGTTTAAGAACCCATTGTGGCCCTCGAGTCAAAAAGTTTGCCCACCCCTGCACTAGTAGCTTAAAATTAGCCTTGGTGAGAGTCGTTTACACCCAGAAAATGGCAAACACTACAAAACAGAGAGATCCAGCTGCTACATAGCAGCCAGGAAGCCCAGCCAGGGAGCCCAGCGAGTCCCCTCTGAGCTCTCTCCCAGCATCAGCGTGGGGGAAGCTTCCAGTTCTCTGCTGAATAAGGAAAAACGGACAGATACATATTGCACAAAGCAGTCTTGGGGGCCTGGCCAGTGTGCTCAGTGGTTAGAGCATCGTTCCATGCACTGAAGGGTCATGGGCTTGATTCCAGTCAGGGCCCATACCCAGGTTGTGGGTTTGACCCCAGTTGGGGTGTGTGTGTGAGGCAACAGTTCAATGTTTCTCTTTCCCATCAATGTTTTCTCTCTCTCTCTCTCTCTCTCTCTCTCTCTCATCAATGAAAAAACACATAACAAAACATATCCTGGGGTGAGGTTTAAAAAAAAACAGTCTTGGGGGGTGCTGTGGTGTTCCCGCGAGACTGCAGGATAAGCTAGAAGATCTGAGTTCTCAGCCTGACGTGGCCCCTTTTTATCTTCGAGATCTTGGGCAATTGTTTTTGTTTCTGTGTCTGTGGAGTGAAAACAATGATACCCACTTCTCAGATTGTTGGGAGGCTTAAAGAGGATGGAAGATCTAGGCCTGGCTCAGTGATGGCTCTCAGAGGGTCCTCAACATTCTGAATGTAAAACACCATCATGTTACACATGTAAATGGGTTATGACAGCCATGTGTCACATGATATTTTAGTAAAAAAATGGACTGCATATACAGATTGGTCCCATAAGATAATGGAGCTGAAAATTCCTGTTGCCTAGTGATCTAGCTTTCATGATGCTGTAGTGCAATTGAAAATTAAACTTGGTGCAGCCTAAGTGTACAGTGTTTATGAAGTCTAAGTAGTGGACAGTAATGTCCCAGGCCCTCACATTCACCCACTCACTGCCTCACCCAGCGCAGCCTCCAGTCCTGCCAGCTCCATTCACGGTGAGTGCCCTGTGTGGGTTATCTTTTACCCCATATTTTACTGCACCTTTCCTATGTTTAGTTATATGTAGATACACAAACACCACTGTGGTACAATTGCCTACAGTATTCAGCACAGCCCCATGCTATACGGGCTTGTAGCCTAGGAGCCGTAGGCGACACCATATAGCCTCGGTGTGCAGTAGGCTGTTCCATGTAGTTTATGTAAGTGCATTCTGAGAGCTTCACACAATGACAAATGACCTACGACGTATTTCTCAGAACGAACCCCTGTCGTTAGGCAGGGTCTGACTGTATCCCAAAGCTAGAGTTGGGCATCATCCCCTCTTCCATCCTCAACCTGAAACTTGGAGCCATACATTTACATTCTGAACTCCCAGGTGAAACGCCAAAAACCCTTCTTCAAGGCCTCTGTCTTGGGAACGTGCTGCCTGTGAGTTTTGGGGTCTCATTTCCTGGGCTGTGGAGGAGCTGTAGGGGTAGCCGCTTGGCTCGCCTGTGGGCATCTCTTTCCTGTGGCAACGAGCCCGTTCTCTGGTTGGTGCCACCACACTCCATGGCCAGTGCAGTGAGGAGGGCAGGGGCTACTTGCTCCCAGCCCAGCAGGCAGGAGGGCACCAGCGCAGAGGGTGCTGGAGTGAGTGCTCTCCTGACCTGGACAGAGTGAGGGGGCTTTTATGGCTCCCTCCTCTCTCCTGCCCTGCAGGCCAAGAGAAGTACAATTATGAGGAGGCTAGAAATGGGCCCGCCTGGCAGGAGGGCGCTGCTCTATTCCTGCCCTCACTGGCTTTGGTGCAGCAAAGACAGGGTTGGATTGACCTCTGTTTCCTAGAGGGTGCAGTGTAAGCCGTTGGTACATGGACAAGCAGTTTACATTTTAATAGTTACCTTTTATTTGAATATACATTAGAAAATTTAGAACTTGCACACAACTGTCACAATTTCAAGAACATTATTGCTGGGGGACAGGATACGATTTGATTTAAAGAAAAATATTAAGTACATAACAGGTCTTATGGAATTATATAGGGCATGATGGTGAGGATTAAATGAGAATGACTGAAGTTTGGGATATTTGGAATATTCTGGGCCAGAAGCTGGCATGTATTTCTTGGCTGCAAAGGCTGAGCTGAGGGATGGTTCCATGGGGCCTAAATCGGGGGAAGTCACTGGGCTGACGGTGGTTGGAGAGGGAGGCTGGCTAAAGGCAGACAGCACGCGCGCGCACACACACACATACACACCATATACACACGACCATATTTCTTAAATGTATGCATCTCCCAACCTTGGGTGGGTGGGTGGGGAGTGATTAACGCTTTGGAGAACAGAATTAAGAGTCACCAGGATCTCCAGAGGTTGAAAGATAGGAGGAAAACAAGAGGACATTGAACGGGAATTCATTCAGTTAAGAAATACTTATTGAGCACGACTAGCCAGGCGCCACTCCAAGTGCAGAGGACACAGAAATGAGGAAAGAGACAAAATCTCTCCCTCGTGGAGCTCACATTCTAGGGCAGGGAGACTGGCGTAAGTAAAACACATGGTATGTTAGGAAGCGATAGCGCGAGGCAGAAGGCGGAGCAAGCGGGGAAGGGGAAAAGGAATGGCAAAAGGGGGAATGGCCTCAGTGGTTGCAATTTTGGTTT
>NW_005871208.1:1392272-1441711 GCF_000147115.1 Myotis lucifugus | reverse complement strand
CAAGCGTGTTCCTGGCGTTCTTGAGGAATGAATTAAGGGATAAACTAGGCTAGGCCTCTTTCATGCCCTATACTTATTGTGCCTTATCATAATTGCAATTAAATACTTGTCTAATTACCTTTTCAGTGTCTCTTTCTCCACTAGGCTCTAGGCTTTTTTGGTGCCAGGGCTGGGCCTTCCTCTCTGCTAAATTCCTAACTCTCAGCACAGGCCCTGCACGTAGTAGGTACTCAACCATATTTTGTTGAGTAAATGAATAAATGTGAATAAATGGCTTTTGGGTCAAAAACTCTACCGCATAAGCAGAACAGGCTTGAGAGCAATTAGAGAGAGAGAGGCCGGGGAGTTGTAGCTGTGGCCAGAGGGCACTTAGGGGCCACTTAGGGGGAACTTATGGGGATGCCGTGAGAAATGCAGTGAGAGACAGGGGCTATGGGGAGCTACAATGAGCTGGGCTGGCCAGGGGCTTTCTCTAAGGCAGGATAAGGTGGCAGGGACTGCAGAGCTCCAGGTGTGGGTGAGAATGGTTAACCTGGAGCAGGAATATAATCCCATAGATAGAACCCATTAGAGCCTTTGTATTTGCCAGGCTTAATATTAAGTCCAGGGTTCGAGCCCTTTGCACCTTTGCTGCTGCATAGATTGGGATCCCTAGTGTACTCTGGTGTGCAGGAACAGATAACTCAGACTGAGGGGCCGAGCATTCAAATCTCCAAACAATTTGGTCCTTCTCTGCATCACTGCGTAATTTTTTTCTACCTGGGGAAACACATGTGACAGCAGCATTTGAGAACCTGGGCATTTAAGAAGGTCCCTCCACGAGTAAGAACTCATCTCCTAAAACAAGTGCTTACTGGTGCCCAGTGTATGCCAGACCCTGAGCTAGATAGACTGGTGGACAAGACAGACAAATGGAGTACTGGTCAAAGGTTTGGTTGGCAGTGGTCTGTGCTGGCTGGGGGTCCTGGATCCAGCCTCATCAGCTGTGTGGGTGGCCTTAGGCAAGTTACTCAGACCACAGAGCACTGGGTCAGAGCAGGCTTAGAGGTCACCTGGTGCAATCGCTTAGGTTACTCAAGGGTGCACAGTCTGCACCCCGCCCTACAGTCAATGGGACCTCAGAGTCTTTAAGTGTAAAATGAGGGCATTGGACCTTGAAGTTCACTTGGGCTCGAATATTCAATAATATTTCAAGTATGGGGAAGTTCCAAGGAGGTGGATTTGGTCCCATCTCAAGTATGTGAGCTCTGTCTTCAACTTAAAAAAAAATTGATTTCAGAGAGGAAGGGAGAGGAAGAGAAAGATAGAAACAGCAATGATGACAGAGAATCATTGATCAGCTGCTTCCTGCACGGCCCCCACTGGGGATCGAGCCCGCAACCTGGGCTTGTGCCCTGACCGGGAATCGAACCATGACCTCAACCACTGAGCAGTCTTCCCCTTTTTAATACCAGGGTCGGGGGAGGGGTGGTAGGGGTGGTCCAGTCCAGTCCATGGAGATCATTCTCAGGCATATTCGTGGGACCCAGAAGAAAGGCACCTGGCCCTCTTTGCCTCTGCAAACTGGTCCTGGGGGTTAGGGCTTGGAGGTGGGTCCTCAATACAATTCAACCCATG
Source organism: Myotis lucifugus (assembly GCF_000147115.1). Taxonomy (NCBI): domain Eukaryota; kingdom Metazoa; phylum Chordata; class Mammalia; order Chiroptera; family Vespertilionidae; genus Myotis; species Myotis lucifugus. The sequence goes on along the minus strand of NW_005871208.1, from coordinate 1,440,094 downwards.
TTCCAGGTTCTCTTTCTAGATGGCCCCCTCTCCTGCCTGCCTCCCTCTCCCTGGTGCATCTGGATCCCATACTTGGGTCTTTTCTCCTCTTCTCTTCTTCACCTGCCCCATCAGTCCCTTGATCTCCTTTGCTCTTCCCATTGAAGGCCTGGCCTGGGATTCCCCTGAGGTCATCTGTGGTTCAGGTTCATGTAGGGGAAGGAGGAAGGGGCTTCTAATCCTCTGGAGGGCAGGGCGACCTGCTCCCCTTGTCTGGCTGGGGGAGGGGTGGAGTATCTCCGGGATGGCTTGCACCGCTAGGACTGACTTCCTCATGTCTTGGTCTTGAGTGTGTATTATGCCGAGTCTCTCTTTGACCTTGCTTCAAGCTGCATTATCAAAGGCTCCAGTATTGTAGCTTTGGAGTACACCAGGCTCTAGAAAAGGAGGTGTGTGTGTGTGGGGTGGGGGTGGGGGTGGGGGGGAACAGGGAGAAATAACTCTCTAGCCATGTACAGAAGAAATTTTAGAAATTTCTAAACAACCAGAGCTGCCTGATACTGCTCACCAGCAGTGGAGGAGCCTCAGTGGTGAGGGTGGGGGTGGTGGTTGTGGTGAGGGCTGGATGCCTCCTTCCAGGGGTCCTGCCGCAGAGGAGGCCCACTCAATGTTAGGCGTGCTCTGGGGTTCCTCCACTTAGCAGACTGTCAGGGCAGAGACAGTATCTATCCCATGGGGAACCCCAAGCTCCTGTTTCTGCTCCCAGCTCCCTGAGGCAGCATGTTTCTAAACGCATTTTATTTCATAGCCTGGGTGCCTCTGATCTGTAACCTGACAATGTGGAGCTTGACTTGGAGACGGGATGGCCCTGGGTGTTTATGGAAGGGACACAGGCTGGGCTCATGCTCCATTGGCCGTGATCCTGAATGGAGATGCCCGGTTTGAGTGGGGTGGTGCCTCATGGATGATTGCTGGGTTGGGCAAGAGGAGGGACTTGGACACCCTGTTTTTCGGTTTCGTTTCCAAACCCTGAAGTATTTTTTAGTCAACCCTGACAGTAACACGTCCTGGCCTCTCAGTGCTGCAAAGTGCCTTCCTTCTCCAGCTCTTATAGGTAGATTTTTCCTTGAGAAGCTTCACTTACCTCTGTCTAACATCTCCAAGGCATTCAGGTTCTCTGTCTGAGCCCCTCCACCCTTTTCCCCCTTGAATGTCCTTCCTTTCTTCCCTGTGTCCTTTTCCAGGAAGTCTTCCTTGACTGACCCTCAGTGATTTTGCTCAGGGCCATTGCTCCCCATCCCCAGTACTGAAGTCCAGGCCTCTGGCTACTTCCTTGTCTTGGGGACAGGCCCAGCTCTCCCTCAGGGTCTGGGTCTCCTTCCTGGGGCTCTGCACGTGCCGGGCACTTATTCTCCAGGTGTGTCAGACAGGTCAGCTGGAGACAGTGACAGACACAGTCAGGCCAAGAACATCTTGCTCTCCAAGGCCCAGCCCAGGCACGGGAGGGGATAAAAGTCTTGTGCCAGGGCCTCAGGGCAGGAACCACACATTTTGACTCTCCTCTGCCTGTGTGCTGCTGTGACTGCAAGTCTCTGCCATGTCTCTCTCCCCCGGCGGGGCCCAGAGGGGCTTCAGTGCTCGCTCAGCCTGTTCTGCTGGCTCCAGAGGCCGAGGCAGGGGTAGCTTCAGCAGCAGGAGCCTCAATTCCTTCGGGGGATGCCGAGGAGGCTCCCGTGGAATGGCCTGGGGGTCAGGGGGAAGGCCTGGGGTGCGGTTTGGGGTGGGGAGTGGTGGGCCTGGGCTTTCCCTGTGCCCTCCAGGGGGCATCCAGGAAGTGACCATCAACCAGGATCTGCTGACCCCATTGAAGATTGAGATTGACCCCCAGTTCCAAGTGGTGAGGACTCAGGAGACCCAAGAGATCAAAACCCTCAACAACCAGTTTGCTTCCTTCATTGACAAGGTGAGGGTCAACTCAGCTAAGCCCTGCCTCAGTGCACCCCTAGGAGGAAGTTCCCGATGGACTTGGGGATGGGGACGTCTGGTCTACCACTTTCCTAATCTACCTCTGCAGCAAAGAAGTCCCTCTTTGGTCTAATTGGAGTCTCCCTGGTTATGCGGAGGCCCTGCAGTCCCATGGTTGGGGCTCAGCAGCAGAAAGCTGCCAGCCAGCAGTGGGGAGACCCTTCCCTGTTAATCCTTCTGATCGTGTTGATGTGCTCAGAGTCTTGAGGCTGCCCCTGCCCAGGCTGGGTTGTGGGGCAGGGGAAGGTGGACTGACTACAGGGTCCCTGAGGCTTCATGCTCCAGAGGCTCTGCCCAGGGAGTCCCACAGGGGCCTCAGGGACCCTCTGCTTATGCGCAGGTGCGGTTCCTAGAGCAGCAGAACAAGGTCCTGGAGACCAAGTGGCACTTGCTGCAGCAGCTGGGGGTGAGTGACAGCCCTCGGGGCCTGGAGTCTTTCTTCGAGGACTACCTGGGCCGGCTCAGGAAGTGGCTGGAGGAGCTCCAGAGACAACGAGGGACTCTGGATGCTGAGCTGAAGTCCTGCCAGGACCAGGAGGAGGAGTACAAGGCCAAGTAGGTAGACCGAAGTTCCCCATGGGAACTGGGTGGGGTCTCAGAGAGCTGGATGGGAGCTGTTAGCTGAGGCCTTCCCCTGCCCGCTCCCCCACCCCCCGCCTCACCGGGCTTCCCTTTAGCCCCTCTGCATCTCATTCACGCTGACTCTCAGTGTGCCCCACCTGCTGCAGGTAAGTAGCCTGCTGCCCCTGCTGCCCCTGCTGCCCAGGTCTGAGAGCCAACAGGCCCCAGCTCCCAGGCCCAGGTTTCTGGCCAGCGCTGGGAGGGGCTTATTTAAATAATGCCTCAATGGGTTTTTTTCTGGAGAAATTCCTGTTGAGCAGGCTGTAGGCTAAAGTGACTCAGATGTTCTCTGGTATCAGGGGTGGAAGGGAATTTATTTTGTGGGACCATCCCCAGGCCCGTGGCATGATTCACAGCTCAGCTGTGGTTCTGGGTTCCCACCAAAGTCACCTGGTGGTGTGGAGAGAACCTTGGACTAACAGGAGGCTTAGGTTCAGTGGCTGTGGGCAAAGGACAGCTGTGTGGCCTTGAGCAAGGCGTTTTACCTCGCCCAGCCTCAGTTTCTGTATCTGAAAACTGGGAAGATGTCACCTGCCCTTCTTCCCTCCCAGGGCAGTTAGGAAGGTGGGATGTGAGGTGGAGTGGGCCCTGGAAGGGACCCAAGGTTGGGGACAGGAGACCTAGGTGTTAGGTCTGCTTGGCCACCTAATCATCTATGACTCGGGCAAGATGATTTGTAGAATCTTTCTGATAAAATCCAAACTGCCTGCTTCAGGCCCCATCATTGTGAGTGGTGAGAAAAGGTGTGTGTGCCTTGCAAATGTGAAGAAGAGCGGCCTGTGTCACTAAGGGGACATGGGCTGCAAGAATAGAGGACATAGCCAGGATGTGACAAAGACTTCCTGATAGGAAGGGTAGAGACACAGGCAGGTTGTGTGTCCTGCTTTGGAGCATCTACAGGCAAGAGTGGCCTCTACAGGGAGGTCGTGCTTGGAGGAAGCACATCGGCTCTGAACGCAGCATCTCTCTGCTTTTACCTGGCAGGTATGAACAGGAGGCCCACAAGCGGGCCACGGTGGAGAATGACTTTGTGGTTCTCAAAAAGGTGAGGGGGAGTGCCAGCTGCCCCATTTGCATCCTGAGCACCCACAGTCCAGAGCCCAGTCCTGGGTTGGGAGGGCAGAGGGTGGGAGATCCTCATGAAGAATACGCTGCCTGTCGGGGTTCCTCAGGAAAGTGGGACATCTACTTAGACATAGGGGCCCCAAGACAAGAGCCGATAGAACAGCGGTTCTCAACCTGTGGGTCGCGACCCCTTTGGGGGTCGTACGACCCTTTCACAGGGGTCGCCTAAGACCATCGGAAAACACATATATAATTACATATTGTTTTTGTGATTAATCACTATGCTTTAATTATGTTCAATTTGTAACAATGAAATTGGGGGTCACCACAACATGAGGAACTATATTAAAGGGTCGTGGCATTAGGAAGGTTGAGAACCACTGTGATAGAAGGATCATGTGATGTGTTTTGGGTGTCACTGAGAGAGAGGGTGGGGGGAAGTAGAAGAAGCAGAACTGGTTGGGATTAATCAGGGAAGGCTTCCTGAAGGCGGTGTGGGTCAATGTTAGACAAAAGCACAGGGCGGGGCTGGAGAAGGAAGAAGCGGGTGTCTGGAGATGGCTGCGGGTGGATGTTGGACAGTTTGTGAACAGAACTCCTGGGCCCGCCAGCCAGAGTGGGGCCACAGAGAGGAAGTAGGGATACATGGTTTCTGTCTCCCTCCCCCAGGATGTGGATGAGGTTTTCCTCAGCAAGATGGAGTTGGAAGGCAAGCTGGAGTCCCTGAGAAAGCACACCTGCTTCTTGAGGCGTCTGTATGAAGAAGTGAGGATCTGCCAGTGGCGGACGTGGTGGTCTCTGAGGGCAGGTGGTAGTGAGGGAGGGGGTAGAGTGGGCAGCCTCCCTGTGGCCACTGTGGGAGTGGCCAGGAGGGGTGAAGCCCAGTTAGGGTGACCTAGACTCTGGTCATTCAGTCTTTTGACAAACAATTACTGAGAAGTTACTAGGTGGGTTGCTAGGTTCTGGGGACACACCAGTGAATAACCCACCCAAAGTCACAAAGCTTGCTTTCTACTGGGAGATGGACAATGAATGACAGGCTTAGTAAATAAGTATGTTAGAAGGTGATAAATGCCACGGAAAAAAGGAAAATTAGAACAGGGAAAGGAGGATTGGGAAGTTAGGGGTAGGGCAGGTTGCAATTTCAAATAGGGTGGTCAGGGTGGCCTGATATAGAAGATAAAATTTGAGCAAAGATTTGAAGGAGGTGAGGAAGTTATCCTCGGTCCATTGGGCAGTTCTGATAACCTTCCTGAAGGTAGGAATCCTGGATCCCAGGGTGAGGGAGTGGCCCCCCGCCCTGTGTGCTGGTGTCTGAGGAAATGCAAGGAGGCCGTGTGGCTGGAACAGCTGGAGTGAGAGGGAGGTCAGGTGATAAGAGGTCAGAAGAGTGATGGGGACCAGATGATTTCAGGCCTTGCAGGACATTTTCCTTTAAATTCCAAGCTGCAAGCCCTGGCCGGGTACTCGGTTAGAAATTGTCCCTGTACACCAAGGTTGCAGGTTTGATCCCCAGTCAGGGCACATACAAGAATCAACCAAAGAGTGCATCAGTGGATGGAACAGCAGGTCATGTTTCTCTTTCTCTAAGATCAATATAAAAAAATTCCAAGCTTCAAGAGCTGTTGAGACCACCTCCTACAGCCCTCATTTCAGACAAGGAGACAGCCCCACAGAAGGCAGGGAGTGCTCAGTGCCACCCAGCGTGAATGAGGGCTGCCCACTGACGGAGTGTGGGCAGAGAGTCAGGCCTCTTGCCCACCTTCCCCGGGGCTCCAAGGGGAAAGGGAGCTGGGGCAAGTGGACACTGAGTCAGTCTTCCTGGCAGGAGCTGGGCCAGCTGCAGACCCAGGCCGGCGACATGTCCGTGGTGCTGTCCATGGATAACAACCGCTGCCTGGACTTCAGCGACATCATCGCCGAGGTCCGGGCCCGGTATGAGGAGATCACCCAGACCAGCAAGGCCGAGGCTGAGACGCTGTACCAGACCAAGGTGCCAGGGCCAGGGGCAGCACCATGCTGGAAAAGACTGGGTCTTCATGCCCATACCCCAGGGGGGTTGTCCACCTCGGTCCATTGGGCAGTTCTGATAACCTTCCTGAAGCTCCAGAGCTGGGTGGGCATGACCATCTCCATTCTCCGGGAGGGAGGCAATGCAGGAATCCTGTGGGAGATGAGCCTGGACTTCTGCAAGCGCATCCCACCATGTCCTGGTCTCAGTATTAACCCATGTTCCAAATGAGGACGTGAGGAAGCAACGGATGGGGGGCATGGGTCTTGGCGTCAAAGGTGAAGGTCCTCTCAACTCATGGTCACCTCTGTCCCCCTCAGTACCAGGAGCTGCAGGCATCTGCCCAGCTCCATGGGAACAGCATGAAGGAAATCAAAGTTCAGATCTCTCAGCTGCAGCAGGCAATCCAGAGACTGCAGAGACAGATTGAGGACCTCAAGAAGCAGGTGAGGGTCCCAGAGCTCCCGAGCCCTACCTCTTGCCTTTGTGCCGCGGTCACCGCTGGGCTGGTGTGAACCTTGATAACTGGCTGGACTCTAAGTAATTTGGGGTAGAGAGAACCTCAAGCCCCATTTAAGGGTACTTCAGCCTTCCTCTTATGCATTCTAGCTGCATGATCTCTGCATTGAACAACTCCAGGTGGCTCTGCTTGTGCTGGATTCCACATCCAGGTGTACATCTTGCTTTAGGCTCCTTGGGGAGAGGGTTAATTTATCTCTTTTCTTATCCCTCCTTTTAACTTTGATGCATCAAGCCCAGCAGGGCCTCTAAGGCCATGCACTGAATTTCCTGGTTCCCTTTTAGGGAGGGTGATAGCCAGGACCTCAGGGAGCAGGCGACATGGGCAGTAGAGTGGGGGGCTGAGCCCTCCTTAGGAGGTAATGCTGTTGGTGCCTAGTGTGGGGAGGAGTGAGAGGGATGGAGGGAGAGGATGGCAAGGGCAGGGAGGTGGTTTCCTATTCCTCTTGGAGAATTCATTTCTAGATGTGAAGGATTTCCAGTTCTTAAGTTTTCAAGTGTCTTTGTATTCACTTTCCCCAAATCTGAAGAATCGGTTTTGGGGTCAACAGAGCGTTGAGAACTGAGACCAGAGTCAGGCGGTTTCCTCTAAGAACTTTGGCTTGACTCCCAAGTTGCACATGACCCATCCATTGCCAGCAGGGCCCTCAGGGGAAAATCCTTAGAGTACAGATCACTCAAAGCCCAGACTCGGACTCCAACCATCCTTACCTGCTCTTCTTTGGAGTGTGATGCAGGACCTGTTACTTAATTTGCTGCCGTCGTGCTTTGCCCTTAAGTTTGGATTCCTTGCTTTGGATTCCCTGGGTTGCCTATTAAAATAGTTCCCTGCACCTCCTGTCAGACAGAGGGAATCAGGGTCTCTAAGGATGGAGCCCAGAAACCTGCTTTCTAAACTAAGTTCGCCCAGATGACACGAATACGGGGAGTCTCAAAGCCCAGCTGCCAGAACTTAGGGTGGAACTACGTCCCCATGTCTGGAAACCAGAGCTCCTCCCACCAAAGGCTTGAACCCTCCTTGGGGATATGACTCCCCCCGCTCCCATTACTACTCCTCTTCATGCACACAAGCCTGATGAATTGGGACCCCCTGTGCCAGGCCCCAGGCAGAGCCCTGAGGGTTACAGTTAGAGGGGTGGACTGGACTTCAGCTTTAGGTAGGGTCCTGACTCTGACACTCACCTTTCTGAGCCTCAGTTTCTTCATCTGTAGAATGGAGATGATGCTCCCCATCCACAGGGTGCTTGTGTGGGAAAGAGTAATGAGAACCTTTAGGGAATGCCTTCATTCCGAACCAAACATGAGGGCCAATCAGCTGGATGGCCAATTAGACAGGGATCTTCATCTAAGAGTTTTCTGTGGGATTGGAGAGAAAAGTACAAAGAATGTATTTTTCAAACTAAAAATGGAGGTACATAGTTTGATAAACTCTGAAAACAGGACAAAATATTTGAAATGGGGCTGCTCCCAAAATATCCAGGGCCGTGGTGGCCAACAAGATGAACCTTGTAGGTAATGATCGGAACAGGACAGGAAGAGGCTTGGCAGAGGGAAGAAGCAGGAGTGATCACTTGCGGTGGGAAAGGGTGGGTTAGTTTCTTGTGGCTGCTGTAACAATGTACCACAAGGTTCGTGTCTTGAAACAACAGAAACTTATTCTCTCAATCTGGAGATGAGCCTGGACTTCTGCAAGCACAGAAATCAGAGTCAGCAGGGCCATGCTCCCTCTGAAGGAGCCAGCTGGAATCCTTCCTGGTCTCTGCCTACTGGTGGCTCCGGCAATTCCTTGGCATTCCTGGTTTTGTAGCCACATCACTCCAGTCTCAGCCTCCATCTTCATGTGGTGCCTTCTCTCTGTGCCCGTGCCCTCTCATCTTTTTCTAGGAACACCAGTCATTAGGTTCAGGACTCACCTGAAATACAATATGATGTCACCTTGAGATCCTTAACTAATTACATCTGCAAAAAACCCTATTTCCAATTAAGAGCACATTCTGAAGTTCTTGGTGGACCTGAGAGTTTTGGGGGACAATATTCAACCCATTATGGGAGTTAAGGAAGCAGAAGAGGCCATACTCTTCCGTAGAATAAGAGCCGTGGGAGGGGCCAAGGATACTTTTGAGCTCATGTGATTATGCTGCATCCTAGCCTTCAAGTTTTATCCATAGTAAGTGCTTTGGAAGGCTGTGTTGTGCTTACTGCCATTTCCTCCCTCATATCTACATCCCTCCCAGAATGCCAACCTGGAAGCCGCCATCGCACATGCTGAGCAGCGTGGGGAGCTGGCTCTCAAGGATGCTCAGGCCAAGGTGACCGAGCTGGAGGCCGCTCTGAGAACCTCCAAGCAGAACATGGCCCGGCTGCTGCGACAGTACCAGGAGCTCATGAGCACAAAACTGGCCCTGGACGTGGAGATCGCCACCTACCGCAGGCTGCTGGAGAGCGAGGAGTGCAGGTGGGGCCAGAGGACCTGGGGATATGTTTCTTGTGGGGAAAGGTGATGGTGGAGGATGGAATGCCAACACAGAGCTTTCCTTGTGAGGGGAATCCTGAGAGATTTCCTCACATTCTAAACCACTGAGGGCAACCCATTCTGCTGGGAGGGGTTTTAAATTGGGGACCGTGGACTTTATCTGCTGAGAAAGTAGGTGAGCTGCTCCAAGAGGCATTCTTGCGCCTTTCTCAGCAGTTCCTCTCTTGTTTTTTCTCCCCCAGGATGTCTGGGGAATGGAACAGCCAGGTCACCATCTGTGAGTATCAGGGGAGTTTCAGGGAGGGATCCCCATGGGGAGCCGAGGACCCTACTGTGACACTGGTGTATTTCTTGCAGCCGTGGGGGGAGGCAGTGCCATCCTGTCTGGAGGAACTTGTGGACTCGGAGGTGGGTCCAGCTGCTCCAGCGTCGTGACTGGAGGCTCCAACATCATCCTGGGCTCTGGACAGGGCCCTGTGATGGGGTCCTGCTCTGTGTCCAGCTCTGGCTCTGGCTCTGGCTCCAGCGGCCGCACCATCCTGAAGAAGACTGTCGAGTCAAGTCTTAAGACGTCCATTACATACTGAGTACTGTGGCAGCCACTTGCTTTCCTGCCTTCCTGAACATTCTCAGCCCTACCCCCACCCCATCATCCCATCCCTGCATGGCCAGTTGTGTGTCCACTGCCCACAGGGGATGCTGCAAAAATCAATAAAGTCATGTCTGCCTGCTGTTCTGAGTGCTGGCCTGGTCTTGCCTAGTGATTTGTCTAATTTGTCTGCTGCTTGCCCAGTGCATACTGCTCCATCCTCCAGCTAGCCAGCCTCATCCTCTCCTCTCTCCATGGCCTCCAAGCAGAGCTAGGAAAACTCTGGGTTTGGCTTGGCCAGTCTGCATCTCACCCAAGTATTGTCCTTTGCGGGGAGGGGAGAGGTCTGAGGGTCACCGACCAGACCCTAGAGCAGGGGTGGGCAAACTTTTTGACTCGAGGGCCACAATGGGTTCTTAAACTGGACCGGAGGGCCAGAACAAAAGCATGGATGGAGTGTTTGTGTGAACTAATATAAATTCAAAGTAAACATCATTACATAAAAGGGTATGGTCTTTCTTTTTTTTAGTTTTATTCATTTCAGCGGGCCGTAGTTTGCCCATGGCTGCCCTAGAGTCTATACCAAGAGGCACCTGCCCTTGTCCTACTCATCTGCTTCTGAGCCTCCATTTCTCTAGCTTTTCTGTGAAATGAAGCAGCCCCAATTCTCTCTGGGGATGAGTTTTCCTTCCTCTCCTTACCTCTCCATTCCCTCCCACAAATTGTATTGGGTACAAACCACACTTGAGCCACTGTTCCACGACTGGGGCTACTCTGGCAAGCAAGACCAAACCATCCTGCCCTCCTAGTGGCTCTGGAGACATCTGCTTCTGATGTCTGGTTCTCATGGGCCCTCCCACCCATGAGAACCAGGTCTTCCTTCTCAGAGCCCTTGGCTCCAGTGCCAGAGGCCAGCCTCCTATGGCTAATTCAGACACCTTGGGTTGAGAGATGGGTGGTGAGGCCCTTTTGTGTCTTGTCTCTTCTAATCCCTTCCTCCTTATACCCTGGCTCCAGCTCTACCCAAGGTGGCAAAGCTGAGTCTTGTCATCTCACCCCCACCTTTCATCTCTGAGCTTTAATCTGGCCTTCCTCTTGGACAGGGGTGCCCCAGTCAGGTTAATAATTCAGCAGTGATGCTGAGCAATAGCCTTCAATATGTGTTCCAAGGGCATTTCGAGGAGAGGCTGAAGGGCAGGATCAAAGGTTCCCTGTGGCAATGTACATGTCTCTGTCATTCCTTCCAGCAATTCAGCTAGGCCTCCAGGCTTGCACACCCAGCAAAAAAGAAGGTGTGCCACTGCCCAGCCCACTCTCCACAAAACGCAATCTGTGAAATATTTAGGCTGTTCAGGTTATATCCTATGGGCATCTCACTTCTCACCCCAATCAGCTTATCAGAGGCTTCCTTCCAGCCCCCCAGGATACTCTCTGATGTTTTAGCATCTCTTGTAGCTTGTTCCCTGGTTAATCCTCCAGGATAGGCTCCATTTCTGATTCAGGACAGCCTCCCTTCATCCTGCTTCTCCTTTTCCCCAAGTTTGGACCAGATTCTTCTCCTCCTGGAAACCTTCCCAGCTCCCTGTGTCTGAACCCACCAGACACTTCCTGTTTCCAGCACAGCCTGGCTGCACCGTTGCCATCCTGGGCTCTGTTCCTGTCTGTTCTGGTCTAGGACTCAGCTTCTCCATTAGCCTGGGACCTCTGGGCAGGCTCTTCTCCTGCACGCAGGACAGGGATCAGCAGCTCAGCTTGTGCTGGGGGCTGTGATGGGGACTTGGGACTAGAACTATGCCCCATCCCCCTTACCTCTTGGCTCTGTCCCACCCATGGGCCTGTCTGAACATGAGCCTGGAAGCTTCTCCTCCTTCCCTCTTTTGCAGGAAGCCAGGAGAATGGACATCAGGGCCAGGTGCTACCTCAGCAGTTGTGGTGGCTCTTGCACTGCTCCTCCCATCTTCTCCCTCTCCACCTGGGTCAACTCCAGAGCCCGCCCAGAGGTCCCAGGCTAATAGAGAGGTTAGCCTTTTTTTCAGATCCATGGGTCTCTCCATCAAAAGTATCCAAGAAGGAGGCTTGTCAGCCCTCTGTGAGGGAGACATGAGTGGGTGAGCATAAGGCTCTGGAGCTTGGATCCCAGCTCTGCCATTTACTAGTGGTGTAACTTTGACCAAGTTACTTAACCTCTCCCTGTGCTTCAGTTTCCTCATCTGTGAAAAGACATTAATAATACTAAGAGGGCCATGTGGGGATGGTAACATTCAGGATCCCAAAAGCAAACAAATTCACCCAAAATAGTACAGTTAAATAGACTTTAATGAAAGGAGTATTTACAGAGGTGTGGGCGTGGCTAAGGGAACAAGCATAGGATGCAGAGGCCAGAGGCTGGCAGCACTGGGAAGCCATTGCCACCCTAGAGCTGGGGAGGCTACCATCTCGTTTGTCCAGGCTGAGAGGTTTTCTGGGATGTGGGACTTTCAGTGCTAGGGACGGTCCTGGGAAAATCAGGACCAGGTGGACATCCTGTGGAGAGCTGGAGACACAGGAGGGAGAAGTGGTGACTGGGTGATAGAGTTGGGGAACGGTGGAGAGATCACGTGGAAGGAGACATCCAGTGCAGAAACAGGGAGGGAACGGGAAGAAATACTGGCCCTCTCTCCCTCCCAGACCTCCTGATGGGGTCTCCCTTTGGCCAACCCAGCTAGAAGCCAGAGAACAAGGGAGCAGCCTACCAGGGTCAAGGAGATTGGTGAATGGATCTGGGGCAGGTGAGTGGATCTGGAAAGAGGCAAAGGGAGCATATTCAGAATGGAGACGGAAGGTGTTATTGCATGGAAAATGTATAGGCTCCTGTCTGCCCTACAGTGAGTGCTCAATTAAGTGTTGCCTATATAACCATAGAAAGTCCTACCTTTGTATGGGGGCTCCTCAAGGGCAGCAACTGTGTTCTCTTCACCCCTGTATCTTTTCTATTGCTTAGCACCCAGCCTGACCCACGTTGGGTGCCCAGTTGTCCCACTTCATCCATCATTCCATCGCCTCTTGTCCTGTCACAGGGAGGGGCCCTAGACAGGTGACAGTCTCCAGAGATGGGTGCTCTTAGACTGAGCGGCAGCAGGGGGAGGAAACTGCTCCTTCTTGGGCTACAGAGAAGGTGTGAGCTTGGGTGGCCTGCACGAAAGTGGAGAGGCAGGATAGGAGGAGGCACAGCGGCTCCCACACAGTCTGGGCTGGGACTGGTGAGATGTCCTGCTGGGTAGGAGGGAGGCTACCCAGGAAGTAACTGCGAGAGCGGGCCCTGGGTTGCCTGTGTGTCTGTCATCAGCTCCCAGCACAAAGCCTGGCACAGAGCACCAGGTAAATATGTGTGGTTGTGGAGGGTGGAATGTGTGTTTGCAGCCCACTCTACTCCCACCACCAGGGCTGCTCCTGACTCAGAGGGCTGACATCACTCCTTTCCCCAGGGAGGGAGGCCCCACTCACAACTGTCTTTGCCTCCCACACCCCCATTAGGGAGAGATAAGGGAGGCTGAGAAAGTGATAACAGCCTCAGGGGCAGGGACAAAGGTTAGGGAAGTGACAGCTGGGTTCTGCAATCACAGGCAGGTGGTTTTTGAAAGGACTTCCCTTCAGTTGATCTCTTACGCCCCCCCCCCCCCACTCCCGCTGTAGTTTGACAGTCTGTTCAATGAGGGACTTGTATGCACACATATAAGCACAACTAACAGATGCAAGACACTGACAGCGAGGGGACGAGGGCAAGTGCCAGGAGGTAGGGGGGAGGTCAGTGGGAGGGGAGGGGGCCGGGGGAAGAGACATATGTACTACTATTTGTAATACCTTAAACAATAAAATAAAAAAATATTTAAAAAACCAAAAAACCAAAAAAAACCCCCAAAACAAACCAAACCAAAATCAAAACCAAAACCAAAACCAAAACAAAAAGGCAGAGGCAAGGAGGCCCAGAGAGGTTGAGAGTTGCCAGAGGACACACAGCTCAGTGAGGAATTCATCTCCCCTCCCCGATTCCTACCCCAAACACCTGTTATCCTAGCTCCAAGTAGGGAGGAAAAGTAAGGGACTGGTTCTGTCAGTGTCCCTTGCCCTACTGCTCATGGGAGTATATTCAACTTCTTGACCCTGGGAGACGTGGGCTGCTCTCCTCCTGCCTCCCTTGAGGGTGGTACCATGCCCTCTCCTTTGGGGTCCTGGGAACACAGACTGGTGAGAGTCCCAGCTCTAGCCCTGGCAGCTGTGTGAGGAGCCCAGCCAGTACCATCTCTCTCCTTCCCTCAGGCAAGTCTCTCTCCTTTCTGCCCCCCTCCCCCCCAGCCCCAAGTAGTTGAGGAGGGACAGTCTCTAAAGTCAACCCCTCAGTACTCCCTCAGTCCTAACATTTGACTAACATTTCCAAGTTTCACTTGTGGTTGTTGGTCCCAGTAGCCTGAGGTGGTGAAACAAGGAGGGGACTGTGTGAAGTGATTTGAGGACCCCTCCCTCTGCTGGCTTCTTCTGAATCAAGCATGGGGCTCCTTGTGGACTGGGAAGACGGGAATGCTGGGGTGCTCCATGGTCCTAGTGGGGCTTTTGTTGAATACATACTTCTATGTCCAGCCAGATGGGATGTGTCCTCCACCCCCTCCAGCTCCCTGCAGAGTGGCTGCACCCTTCTGGTAGGCTCTGCTGTAAAGCAGAGGGCCGGGGGTCTCAGGCGATAGTCCAAGCCCACTGTTTCTCTTTGCCCCGCTCACCTTTCCAGCGTCTGGGCACCGCCTGAGGAACCAGGTCTTTCTAGTTCCTGAAGTGCGCAGGCACCGTGGTTGGGCAGGAACCTTCTTCCTGCCTTCCCATCCACTTTGCCCAGCACAGGATCTCCACGCAGCACACAGTCTGCGGTGTATGACAAGAAAACAGGTTGTCCCCACACCCACTCTGCCACCTGTGCCCCCCACCCAGACCTGCCAGGGGGCAATGAGGCTGGGAGGTGGGACTGCAGCAGGGCTGGGCTCTCTCTCCACAACCCATTGCCCAATGCGCCTTCATTCACCACCTGCATGGTCTGGGCCCTGGGGCCTTGGCTTACAACAGGGGCCTGGGACAAACCCCACAGAACAGAGCCCCATTGATAGCGGCCACCAGGGCTGGGTGGGAGGAGACCAAACCAGCCACTGCGTGGTGGAGGTGGCTGTGGGAGCCCGTATCATCCTGTTCCAAGGCAGGGGAGCCCCAGGGGGTGGCATCCTGCCCCAGACAGTCTCTGCTCAGCCTCAGCTCTGGGGCACAGGTGACAACTGGGAGCAGCCCCTCCTTCCTGCTGGGGGAGAAGGGACTCTCCCGCCCCAGCCCACAGGGCCCCTCCCTCTCCTCCTGGGGCGATGGGGCAGGAGCATCTGTGGAGGTGAGGAGCCGGCCCAGTTGGGAAAAGATAAAAAGCGCATCAGTGGCCCAGAAGCTCATCACGCTCTCTCCCAGCTCTCAGCCTGCGCTCTAGCCCCTCTGACAGCCATGAGGTCCTCGATGGCTCGGCGGACGTACACCACCAAAGGGGGCTTCAGCTCCAACTCTGCCAGCGGAGGGGGTGGGCCCAGGGCCCACACCAGCTTCAGCTCTGTCACCATGTCCCGGAGCAGTGGCAGTGGTGGTGGGGCCCGCTGTGGCACTAGCACAGGCGGCTTTGGCAGCCGGAGCCTCTATAACTTGGGGGGCAGCAAGAGCATCTCCCTCAGTATGGCTGGAGGGGCCTCCTCAGGGCGGGCCCTAGGCAGCTTCGGCCATGGCAGCGGGGCTTTCATGGGCATGGGGGCTGGAAGGCAGACATTCGGGCCTGTCTGTCCTCCTGGTGGCATCCAGGAGGTCACTGTCAACCAGAGCCTGCTGACCCCACTCCATGTGGAGATTGATCCGGAGATCCCTCAACAACAAGTTCGCCTCCTTCATCGACAAGGTGGGCCAAGGTGGAAGGAGGCAGGGAGGGTCCTGCAGTAGGGACAGGGCCTCTGAGAGGGGTGGGCTGGATGGAGGGTCCTGCAGTAGGGACAGGGCCTCTGAGAGGGGTGGGCTGCAGCCCCTGTGCATTTGGGTGGGGTCGATGGGATGACTTTTGGAGCTCTTCCAGCCTGAGCCTGGGATGTCCAGACCTGGATGGCTGGAGGCAATCTTCAGGTCTTTACTGTAATTGCTCAGGTGAATCTCGGGTCTACTCATGCCGCCTATTGGCCAAGCCCACCCTGACGGCTGCGGCCTTTCCTGTGGTCATAGTTACTCTATTACACAGCAGCCTCAGCTCACAATTACATAGCGGGTTGTTCTCATTGCTCCTCTTAACAAGGTGGCCCTTATTGCCTTTTGTCATTTGACAGCTAGGAAATTGACTCAAGTGAAAATTACCCAAGAAGCCCCACCTGTTCCCTGTTCTCTCAGTCTTGGTGGAGGCCTAAGGACAAAGATGTGGTCAGACACAATGGGGGGGGGGGGAGGGGGACGTGTCCTAGGGGAAGGCCTCCTTTTGCTTCTCCAAACTCCATGACCTGGGGCATGGAGTCTGATCTATCCTAGGCTGGAAGTGTCCTGACTCCCTCCCTAGCATCCAGGTGGACTGGGAGGCTCTTGTCCTGTTCGCTGGCATTTCCAGGTCTGTTTTGCTGGCCGTGTCTATCTCTACCCTGAGCCTCCAGGTCCATGATGGGGGAAATCCTGGTGGATGACTGTACCTGGGTTCCCCAAGGACATTCATGTCCCTTTCTCATGCGATACCCACAGTGTCCCATGAGGAACCACAATAGGTAACAGTGTGTCCATTTTTAAGAAGAGAAAACAGGTTTAGAGAGGTCATGTAATTTTCCCAGGATCATACAGCTACCTGGAGGCAGAGCTTGGCACTAAGAGGGCTCCTTACTGCTTATGGCAGGTGCACCTGCTGCGTGGTGTGCCTGGGCCACATGACTGTGGGCCTGGGGTGCTGTGGGGGTGGGACCTGGAGAGACTGGATAGCAGAGGGTGAAGCAAGCCATTCCGCCCACCCTCCTCACCTTCCGTCCTAGTGACTTTTGGTTCTTCTATGGGACTGTCCCAGAGGCTAAATAAGCAAAAACCCCTTTCAGGCTCTCAGAATCATGGCCTGGGAGCTGGGGGCCTGAGAGATTGTCTGTGTCTGGTGTCTGGGAAGCCTAGCACTGCAGAGAACCCCCCTGGGGCCTGTTAAACCCTTGCCACGAGCCCCTTTCTGAGTCTTTAGAGATAGGGCTGGACATCGCTATTTAAAATTTTTTTTTTAAAAAAGTCTGATTTACAGAAAAGTTGCAGGAAGAGTACAACATACTCTTTTATACTCTCAGCCAGATTCATCGATTAAAATTTTTTTGTCACATTTGTTTTCTCTCTCTTTTTTAATGTGTGTGTGTATATATATAATCATAAATATATACATATATAGTTATCTATATATTATGTATACACACACACACACACACACACACACACACACACACACACATATATGTATGCATTTTTTTTATTGGTGCACCATTCCTGGAGGTACTGCAATACCAGGTCGATGCGTGGAGTGGACGGAGCAAGCTCCTATTCCATCTCCTAATCCCAAAAATCCATTTAATATATTGTCCTCGGATAGAGGACGTATCAGATATTAAACTGATAAGAACAGATACTACACTTGATCTTAGCCAAAAGGCCGAGAAGCGATGCATTTGCATTTTTAACAGTTGATTTTGATGTAGAATTGGGTTCAAAAACATTGATCTAGTCCAGTTTACCCGGGACAAATGAGGAAGGGAAGCCCAGAGAGGAGTGACTTGACTGTCACTAACTAGTAAATGACTGAGCTGGGGCTTGTGTGCTTATTAACTCTTTAGAGCTCTTGTCATCAGGACCACCTTTTCCAGCAAAGACCGTTCCCTCAGGAACTCCTCCCTTCAGCAAGGCATAGGCCTGCACTGCCCCTGTGATGTCCTGGTTGTGGACGGACGGTGGTGAGGAGCCCCATTCTCAGTCCCTCCTGGGGGAAGGGGATGGTGCCAGCCCACCGCTCTTCTTGCTCTGGCTCAGGTGCGTTTCCTGGAGCAGCAGAATAAGGTGTTGGAGACCAAGTGGGCGCTGCTGCAGGAGCAGGGCCAGAACTTGGGCGTCACCAGGAACAACCTGGAGCCCCTGTTTGAGGCCTACCTGGGCAGCCTGCGCAGGCAGCTGGACAACCTCCAGGGCGAGCGGGGCAGGCTGGACTTAGAGTTCAGGAACGTGCAGGATCTCGTCGAGGACTTCAAGAACAAGTGAGGAGGGCTGGGCAGGCTGGGGCTGTGTGGGGAGGGGCGGGGGCCCTTGGAAATCTCCGCAGAGAGAACTGTCTCATCTGCAGGGTCCTGGGACCCACGTGGGAGATGCACAGACAGAGCTGCTTCCCTCGGTGCTCAGGCACCGGACCCATAGCCTCCTGGAGAATTGTCACACTTGTCAATAATTTTGAAAAGTCTTTATTATATGGTGGGGAGAATAGTGTAATGAACTTATATGTTCTCATTACCCAGCTTTAATAATTATCAACAGCCAATCTTGCTTCATCTGTATCCCTACTTACTTTCTTTCCTCCCTTATTGTCTTAAGCAAATCCAAGCCATCATGTAATTAATTCACAAAAATTTTTTACTGGATATGTTCATATAGTTCATCTTCATAAGTTGACTTAACAAACATAAGCACAATGCCATAATCACACCTAAAACCTTTAAAACAGTAATTCCTCAATCTCATCAAGTAGTCAGTCAATTTTGATTTTCTAATTGTTCCATTACAGTAATAACATTTAAAAGTACAGTTTGTTTGAATCAAGATCCAAATAATGCTCACATCGTATGAATGGTCCATATGTATATTTATAATTTTAAGGCATACTTTTTCATAATTTTCCCAACAACTTGACCTGAGTTGTTGGAAACCTTAAAGTCTCAGCAAAAGCAGTTGGAGAGAAGCTAGTTGTTTGAAATGCCATTCTGTTGACACATCACCACCTGTTCCTATAAAGCCTCCTAAGGCAGTGGTTCTCAACCTTCCTAATGCTGCGACCCTTTAATACAGTTCCTCATGTTGTGGTGACCCCCAACCATAAAATTATTTTCATTGCTACTTCATAACTGTAATTTTGCTACTGTTATGAATCGTAATGTAAATACCTGATATGCAGGATGTATTTTCATTGTTACAAATTGAACATAATTAAAGCATAGTGATTAATCACAAAAACAATATGTAATTATATATGTGTTTTCTGATGGTCTTAGGCGACCCCTGTGAAAGGGTCGTTCGACCCCCAAAGGGGTCGCGACCCACAGGTTGAGAACCGCTGTCCTAAGGGCTCTGATCCAAAGAGATGGCTTCTCTTAGCTGGTGTAGTATTGCACAAATTCTGTGCCATTTCCTCAAAAGACGCAGGGAGGAATATTTAAAGTCTGCACCCCAAGTTTCTTCACCGGTTGGCTGCATTACCGAACTGCTTCCCAAAGGTGTTCTTGGCCAGCATGGGACCCTTCAAGGCTTCCTTAAAGCCAAGAAGGTCCAGTACCTTAAAAGGCACATCAGGGGTGAGCCTGGCCTGAATCTTGTCTGTGTAACAGGTATGAAGATGAAATCAACAAGCGCACTGCTGCCGAGAACGAGTTTGTGGTGCTCAAGAAGGTGAGCAGGGTGACAGGGAGTGGGGGAGGGTGGTCCTTTGGCTGCCAGACGGCTGGGCTGACTCTGAGAGAGGCCTGAGGCTGGGGGCTGAGCCATCTGCCCTGCTCTCTCCCTCATCCCCAGGATGTGGATGCTGCGTACATGGGCCGGATGGATCTACACAGCAAAGTGGGCACCTTGACCGAGGAGCTCGACTTCCTGAATCATCTCTACGAAATGGTGAGGTGGCCAGTGGACAGGGATCATTACATACAGCACGGGGGATCCCTCCAGAGGACTGATCTGAATTCACCAGTGCCATTTAGTTGATAGAAGATAAACCTGGACCTTTGATTAATACTAGCTTCCATTTATTAAGTGCTTAAATGGGCCAGGCACTGGGCCAAGCACTCAACAACTCTACAAGTATTATTGTCTCCATTGTATAGTCAGGGACACTGAGGTTCAGAGCAACTTGCTCATGGTCACATAGCTAGAGGCATTGCTGGAGCTAAAATCTACTTCTCTAACTTCAAACTCTGACTCTTGCTGCTGTGTTATACTGTGTTCCCCCTTTTGCCCAGTTTGTAATAGAGCAAGGGATGAAGGAGCAGAGATGGACAGAGCTGAGATGGGGACTGACATTCCAGGTTGGAGCAGGAGATAAGGTGTGGGTGGTGAGGTTCCAGGAAACAAGGGGGATTTGAAGACTTGGGTGAGAGGGTTGAACTTAACATGAGTCCCTATGCAGGGACCTCAGGGTAAGCCTCCCACTCATTTTAAAGCACTTTCTCTAATTTCTCAATGGGGATCTTCTACGTATATTTATTTTGGGCCAGGCATTTCCATTTATGAACAAATTTATTAGAAAGCTGACTTGAATCTTCTTCCCATGGCTTCTGCTCTTGATAGACCCTGATTCTGCCCCCTGGGCTGCACATATCCAAGTATCTTCCATGTGACATATGTCTTTCATATGACAAACATTTAGAGGTCAGGATGATTAGGGGATTGGAATCTGTGGTATGTTCAGAAGTTTAGGAAACAAGATTCTGAACCCAGAATTCAGAAAACAGAAGGGTGGGAGGGAGGCTACAGATACAGAGTTCTATTTATGCAACCTAATATTGTACTAGCTTATGTGTTATTTTAAAAACCATCTCACCATGTTTGTTCCTTAAAATCCTCCTGGATTTTTTTCCACATCAATGCTTTCAGGGGAGACAGGCATCCACTGTCCTCCAGCTTCCGGTATTGGGGAAGTTGAATTTTAAAACTGAATGCAAGAGCATTTTCTTGTGAAATGTTATTGAAGTTTCATCCCATTGTTGCAGGTCATTGTGGGCACTTTGAAACTGGATTCTCCTCTCCATGTATTGGAGATGCCCAATTGGATATATTAGTGATGCATCAGCTTTGGGTTATCTGCAGATTTGATAAACTTTCAGTTTAGTTAGTTGATAATATTTCAGTGTAAATCATTGATAATCGCATTAAGGCAGACAGAGTGAGAATAGAGTCCTAGTCCAAGGACTAGATCTTCAATGGTGCCTTCCTAGTAGGCAGGCCTCACACCATTAACCAGTAATTTGTGGTTTAAATGTCCAAACTACTTTAATTAATTAATTACTTTTTTTTTTTGGCTCAGCAACTTTAAAATCTAGTTAGCATGTCATCATTTGGCCCACATTTTTCTGTCCTATTTTTAAGAATGCCAGAATAAAAAAGAATTTCCAAAGAGAGAGAAAAATGTGCCTTCCAAAAAAACACACACAAAGAAATGGCTTGGTCAAACAATGTCCATGGCAGTCCTTTAGAAGCTTAGTAATACAACCCTGGAAAAAAATCCATTCATTTTGACTTTTCCGTAGGGAAGTATTGCTGGCTCCTAGTCTCTCACACACATTTTATAATTTAGACTAGAGGTTCACAAGAGATAGATATCAAGTTTAACTTGGAGAAGTTAAAATTTCTCCCTTTTGAACATGAGACACTTGCTGTGTCTGGGGCTCTGGATTCTGGAACCTTTCCTGTTGTCCCTAGTTCTCCAGGATCGCGGGGGGTGTGCAGCCTCTTGGCAATCCCCATGGTCTCCTAGGATATGCTCCTCTGACGTGGACCCTTGAGATCCCCAACAAAGCCAAGGCTTCTCATATTCTCTGTATTTGTCTTGGGTTTCCATTTAGTCTAAAGCAGTGGTTGCCAACTGGTGGTCCATGGACCATTGGTGGTCCGTGAGGTCCAAAAGGTTGGTGACCGCTGTTCTAAAACATCCTGCTCTGTCCAATTTGATGACTGTTCCTCCTGATGGAAAAAAACAAATGACATAGCTGTTGAGTTATTGGCTTTGTCTGGGTCTTCTGCCTCTCTTGTTCTTTCCTAATGCTTATCTATCAGCCCCTGTTCACTGGCTTCAGCATTTCCCTGGCTCATCTTTGGCTCTGTTTTTCTCTGTTCAACATCTCTACGTGACCAGTCTGGATGGAGCTTGTTGGGAATGTTCTGTGCCATCATGCTGATTTCTTAGGTGCCTCCCAGTTCTTCCTTACTGGGATCATTGATGGTCATTCATTGTTTGGGGCTTCCTCATTTCCTCTCTTAGGTTCTTATCTCTTTCAGATCAATGGTTCCCACCCCTCTCTTCTCTGAATGTGTAGCAATTGGCTTCCCTACTCTCTAAGGCACATGTCTGGCATACCCAGCGTTCCCTCCTTTGCTATTTCTTGTCTATCTGACACATTTACTGAGTACCTTCCACAGGACAATAGAGGGACAAAGTCGCTGTCTTTGACGGGCCTGAATTATCATGTGATGAGTCATCACAGTGACTCATCACATGGTGAATGGAGCAAGCTGTGCCTGACCCTTCCTGGGGGACTAGAGGAGCTTCACAGCATATGGCATTCGAGTTGGATTTTAAAGGAAGGGTGAGATTTCAAAGGAAGAACAGGAAGAGCTGCCAGCCAGGGCCCCAGCCTATGTAGTGACATGGGGGCACCAAAGAGCACGGTGTGTCTGGGGAGCAGCAGGTGGGTTGGGCATTGAGTGTGTTAGAGAATAAGGTGAAGAGGTGGACAGGGAAGGTGAGCTAGGGGCCAAGCTGGTGTCACTTCCTGTCCCAGTTCCTCATTGCCTATCTGCAGCTCCTTTTGGGGCGGTGACGGGGGAGAGGGCGGGGGGAGGGGGCGTGTTGGGTAAGAATGAAGGCCAGAGCAGTCAGTCCCTTTTTGCTTCGTGGGCAAATCAACTGTGATTGCCACTGTGGCATTTGGTAATGGATTTTATAGTCTGTTTTTCACAGCCGGATCTTAGGGAAATCTGGAGGTCCAACCACCAATTCCTGGCATGTCTTACCGGGCAGGAAAGGAGCCTCATGGCCTCCCCCTGGCCTGGGAGCATCCCTGTGGGTTCCAGGCCCTGCTCCAGTGCCATCACTTTGGCCTCATCTTACTCTCCACCCACTCTTTCCTTCAGGGTCCTTGGTGTCTAAGAAGGCACATGCCTTTTAATCCACAAGGCTCTTTCCCCTCTACTTGCATTGGCCCCATTTCTTTGGAAAGCCTGAGCTTTCTGTCCCATAGTTCTAACAGGACCACCCTCATTCACTCATGGAAACCTACAAATCCACAAAGAGAAATGTTGTTTATTAAAATTAGAGCCCCATTTCACAGCTGGAGAGACAGGCTGTTCTTGCAGTTGCAGTTTCCTTCTGGAGTGTAGCCTGGCCTGATGCCACCTGGACCCCTGTCTTTCATCCTTTAGTTGTTTCCTGGGGGCCTGGTGGCAGCTAATTTTGTTTCTGTAGGAACTGAGTCAAGTGCAGACCAACGTTTCTGACACCAATGTCATCCTCTCCATGGACAATAACCGTAAACTTGACCTGGACAGCATCATCGCTGAGGTGAAGGCCCAGTATGAGCTGATTGCCCAGAGGAGCAGGGCTGAGGCTGAGGCCTGGTACCAGACCCAGGTGAGGAGAATGGCTGGCTGAAGTATGTGAGCTGGGACTGGACCTTATTCCATTGGGAGAGGCCTGGGCCACTTGGGCTCCTTGTAGGCCTGGGGTCAGACACCTCCAGCTGTGAGGGTGGGCCAGTGGTTACCCATTGGGTCTGGAGCTATCTGACAGCTCACTGACACTTCTTTGGCTTCTAGTATGAGGAGTTGCAGGTGACGGCTGGGAAGCATGGGGACAATCTGCGGGACACCAAGAATGAAATTGCTGAACTCACCCGCACTGTCCAGAGGCTGCAGAGTGAGGCAGATGCAGCCAAGAAGCAGGTAAACCTCTGGTTGGGGGCCTGAGGGCCTGGCTCAGGTGTTGGTGGAGGTGGAAGGGCCTTCTGCCTGTCATTCTGAGGTATGAGATCTGCTCTTCTCCTGATGGACCGGACACAAATGCAGGACCATCAAGATCAACGAACCCCTTTTATGAGGGAGGAAACTGAGGCCCAGAGGCAGAAAGGGATTATCCACCATCACAGCATATTAGTGGTAGAGCAGGTGGGATGACCTCCTCCAAGGAGATTGACCCCATCTCCAGGAGATCAGAGCAGAGGCTCAGGGTTCAAGGGTCCAGGTCATAGCTGCTGAGTCCATCTAGGGTATGGCTGAAAAGTTTGGGCTCCTCCCTAGAACAGAGTGAAGCATCTGGTTATGGTGAAGTTGTATTATTTATTTTATTTCTTTTGGGGTACTAAGCTGAGCTGCAGCAGGAGGGACTTTCCTACTGGTGTTACATGATCCTGCTTGTGTAATAGCATCTCCTCTTTCAGATGAATATTTCTGATTTCCTTCTTTTCCAGTTGGTTGTGGTGGGAGCAGGTGGGAGATGGGGATGCCTGGCTTAAGGGGAGAGAGATGGGTATGATAACCTTGAAGGATGTTCTCAACACCTCTCATTCCCTGGGCAGTGCCAGCAACTGCAGACTGCCATTGTGGACGCAGAGCAGCGTGGGGGTTTGGCATTAAAGGATGCTCAGAAGAAGCTTGGGGACCTGGACTCGGCCCTGCACCAGGCCAAGGAAGACCTGGCCCGGCTGCTGCGTGACTACCAGGCCCTCATGAATGTCAAGCTGGCCCTGGACGTGGAGATCGCCACCTACCGCAAGCTGCTGGAGAGCGAGGAGAGCAGGTGGCGAACCCTCCTGCCTGATTCTGAGGGCTTCCCAGCCCTGCCCTGTCGGGGGTGGGGAGTGGGGGGTTAGGTGGCTGTGTAGTTGGCTCTGGTGGGGGGCAGGTAGATAAGGGAGGAACCAGGGAGCTCCCAACTCATCACCTGAGGAAGACACTCCACTTGTGTTTGCTGCCTCTGCTGCGCATCCCCTTGGTTGGTACAACCCTCAGTAATCCTTCTGGTAGTTGGTAGGCTGAGAGGAGTGAGGCTTCTTCTTCCAACACCAGATTCTATCACCAGTGGAAGCTTTGAAAAGGATCCATCGTCTCTGTCTTCGGGGAAGGCCTGAGATGTAGAGACAGTCACTTTAGCCAGAAACTGGGCAGCTCTGTTTGGGCTTTGTCTTCCCTTCCTCAGAGCAGGGGTGCTGACCCTGGCCTGCATGGGGAGGGGCGGGAGGGCGGTGATGTGTCTGCTGGGCTCTGCTTCTCTGCTGTACTGGCTTTAGCACCTGCGGAAGGGCCCCCAGGTCCAGCATGGCCACATGCACACTCTTCTTGTGTCTCCTGGTCTTGGTTCCCGAGAGTTGGCCACCTGAATCGAACCACTGTAAAGGCAGAGAGAGGGAGGGAGAGGGTTTTTGCTCAGGTTCCTGGAACTGCTGACCCTTTTCCTGGCCTTTCTGTTTCCCCCAGGATGTCTGGAGAATGTCCCAGTGCTGTCAGCATTTGTGAGTATTTTGCTGCCCCGCCCCAGGCCGGCCCCTGTCCTCTGCTCAGTCCACTCAATCTGTCCTTGGCCAAAAGCACACATCCCCTCCATTTGAGCTCCTGGAGACAGGTTCAATGGGTCCCCAGAAAATGAACTTCCTGCCCCAGCTCTCCATCCATTTCCTAGGGCTTCACTGCCTGATTTCATCCTGTCCCTCACTGATTTCTGAAAGTCCCTGGCCCTCTCTCAGCATGGCTGCCCTTCCTCATCCAAATCCTTTGCTTTGCAGCGGTGACTGGCAACTCTACCACTGTGTGCGGAGGTGGTGCAGCCGGCTTTGGGGGTGGCATCTCCCTGGGTGGGAGTGGAGGTGTCAGCAAGGGTGGCTTCAGCACCAATGTGGGCTATGGCACCAAGGGAGGACCTGTTTCTGGGGGCACCTCCATCCTGCGGAAGACCACCACAGTCAAGACGTCTAGCCGGAGGTATTAGCTGCTGAGCCTTGCAAGCTGGGCCCTGTAGTCCTCTCCCCACCCCACTCGCCCACCTCTGCTGCTCTCCCCACCCGCCTCCTTAGGAGTGGGAACAGCCCCAGGACCACAGATCCAGTGTATTTGCATGTCACACTTTGCATGTGATCTGCATTTTGGGAAGGGCTCAACTCTACCCAGGTTTCTCCTTTGTTCTGCGATGGGATAAGAGGGGAGGTTAAGGCCACCAGCTTGAGTGATGTGTTTGGGTAATTTGGAGTGACCATTTGACCACTGAGAGGAGACTGGATTTCCCAGGCCATCTTGCTTTCCACACCTCTGCTCATCTGGTCTGAGCTTAGGACAGGCTAGAGGAGGAGGAAGGGAAGCCAGGAGTGGTCCCCAAATACCCTTTAACCTCCCCAGTCTCCCACCAGACCCACCCACTCCCTGAATCTACCCACAGCCCCCTTCACTGTCTGTGCCTATGATGTATCTCAATAAATGGCAACTGCAGCTAGCTGTCTGTCTGTGGCTCCAGTCTGTCCTGTCTGGGTAATGGAAATTGTCAATTGATTAACTCCACGATGGTTGAGGCAGCAACAACCACATGCTCACTATGCCCCAGTCATCATGCTGAAAGCATATTAGCGCAATGTTATCAGCACTCCTGGCCTTGGCTCATACTCTCTCCCTTGTAGAGCTCATAGAAGGCTGGAGGGAATATGTAGTTGCTCAAGGCAGTACCCAGGTACTGAGCAGCAGCCTATCACCCAGCCCATCCCCTGATGCTATTGAGCCCTCCGCTAACTCTGTGGGGTAGGTAGCATGCTTGTTTAGTGGAGAGATCTTGGGCTTCAGAACTAGGCAGACTTGGGTTTAAATCCCAGCTCTGCCACTTATTAGCAGTGTGACCTTGGGTTAGTTACTTAACCTCTCTGAGTGCCAGTTTCCTCCTTTGTAAAAGCAGGTGTGATGAGAACATGTGTAAAGCCTCTGGCTTATGAGGACTTCAACAAGAATTGCTTCCCTTTGCTTTCTTTCTCCCTGGATTCTGGTTTCCCAGCTCATCATCTTGGAGTCAGATGATTTCTCTCTCAGCCTTTTCATCCAGTCATCAATAAAAATTCGCATTTTTCTGTCAACAGCAGAATATACTTCTTCTCAATGGTACATGAAACATTTTCTAGGATAGATCATGTTAGGCCACAAAACAAGTCTTAGCAAATTTAAGAAGATTGAAATCATACCGCATATCTATGCTGACCATAATAGTACAAAATTAGAAATCAATAATAGGAAGGAAACTGGGAAGTTCATGAATGCATGGAAACTAAGCAGCACTCTCTTGAACAACCAATGCGTCAGAAAAGAAATTAAGAGGAAAATAAGAGTTTCTTGAGACAAATGAAAATGGAAACACACACATCAAAACTTATGAGATGCAAAAAAAGCAATTCTAAGAGGAAAGTTTCTAGTTATAAACACATACATCAAGAAAATAGAAAGATCTCAAGTAAACAACCTAACTTTATACCTCAAGGGACTACAAAAAGAATAAACTAAGCCAAAATTTAGCAGAAGGAAAGAAATAATAAAGATTAGAACAGAAATAAATTAAATAGAGAATAAAAAAACAATAGAAAAGATGAACAAAACTAAGAGTTGGTCTTTGAAAATAATCAAAATTGACAATATTTAGCTAGATCAACCAAGAAAAAAAGAAAGAGGACCCAAATCAACAATATTATAAGGAAAAGAGGAGACCTTACCACTGATACCACAGAAATACAAAGGAGCACAAGAGGCTACTATGAACAGCTGTGTGCCAACAAACTGGACAACCTAGAAGAAATGGATAAATTCCTAGAAACACTCAACCTACCAAGACTGAATCAGGAAGAAATAGAAAATCTGAACAGACCTATTATTAAGAAGGAGATTGAATCAGTAATACAAATCTCCCAACAAAGAAAAACTACAGGCCAGTATTCTGATGAGTATAGAGGCAAAAATTCTCAAGAAAATACTAGCAAACCAAATTCAGCAACATGTTAAAAGGATTGTACACCATGATCAAGTGGGATTTACCCCTGAGATGCAAGGTTGATTCAACAAATACAAATCAGTGAGTATGATACATTATATTAATAAAATGAAAGATGAAGATCAACATTTGACAAAATTCAACATCTGTTCATGATAAAAACTCTCAACAAACTAGGTATAGAAGGAACTGTTTCTCAACTTAATAAAGGAGGGTGCTTTCAGGGGGTTGTAGATGGCTCACGGAGCCCTCCTGTGCACCAAGCAGAGCATCTGTGCATTTATCTGTTTTACAAGTGGGATTGGGCATTTTTGAGGGCAAGAATGACTTTGCTGCAAAACATGTTGGGTAGCCCCTGCTTGCACATGTCCAGCGTGGATGACCAGGAGAGGCAGCTCTCTACCCCTGGGAAGTGGGGACCCTGTGCACACCCTGTGCATACCCCCTCACCCCCATTTCCTAATTCTAAGGAGTCCCCACCCTCTCATTGCCCTCACTGGTTCTTTCCCAAAATGCTGACTAGTCTTTGCAGTATCTGATCCCCAAGTTGGCTCTGGCTCCCCATAGAGTGACTCAGGCACAGTGGGGCTGCCAAGGGCAAGGCCAGGTGACGGTGACCAAAGGTGACCAAACCGGTGAGGGCTCAGGCCTGGCCAGGGTGGGCGGGGTGCTTTGCCATGCCACACACCAGGTTTGGGGCTGAGAGTGAAAGACCTCAGGATTCCCGTAATCCCAGGGCTGAAAGCGAGGCTTGCCTCCCTCACCCAGAGAGTCCTGAGCAAACATACCCGCCTGCCCCTGCTCCACACCCCTGTCAGCTGCTCATCCCTCTTGACATCCCTCTGGCTCAGTTGCCAGATCAGGAAGGGTCATGGAGGACAATAGCAGACGCTGTGGGGGTGGGGTGGGGAGCAGCTTTCAGACGTTGCTGCCAGGTAGAGTCATGTGGCCCAACCCCTTGCCTCTGGCCCAGGTAGGCAGGAGGCATCTCTCCCATTCTCAGGGAAAGAAACTCTCTTTACCTCTCTCACTCTAGGGTAAATGCTCCTTGTATAAGAAGTTCTTCCTTTTATCGAGCTTAGGTTTCTCATGCTATAGTTTGAGGATTTAGGGAACTTTGGCAATTCTGATGTAATAACAATGCTACAGAATATGGCTCTAGACTAGAACTTCCTTCCTGTTTGGTTTGGGTTTATTATAGGATTTGCAATGAGTTAATTTGGATTTAGTTAATTGGAGGACAGAGAAAGGCCCCTCCAGACAGTGTCATACCTTATTGAATATTTGTAAGATCAGGTCCACATAAACCAAACAATCAATCATGTGACAAGAGCAAGGACAGAAGGAGCAGAGATACCTCTGTGGGAAATGCAGTGTGCTGCCCAAGACCCAGTTGCTGGCCTGGTGGACCATAAACTATGGGTCTGTATAAGTTACCATATAATTTCTCCCCCAAAGGCTCTGTGTGAGACAGTCACCAATATAAACATTTTGGTGTACAAGTTAAGGTTATCAGCTTGAAGTTAGACAGGATTGGCCTCCCATTACCAGCACTTCCTAGCTGTGTGATCTCAGGCACGATATACAACCTCTCTGAGCCTCAATGTCTGCAGCCCTAAACTGAGCACAGCAACACCTCTTTTGCAGGGTTGTGAGGAATGGAAGTGTTATAAGAAAAGCACCCAGTGTCCAGTACATAGTGGCAGCTCTACATGAGAGTCCCTACATCAAAATAAAAAGCTCCTGCACAGCAAAAGAAACCATCAAAAAGCGAAAAGGGAGCCCACTATATGGGAGAACATATTTGGCAATGATACATCTGATAAAGGGTTAACATCCAAAATATATAAGGAAGTAATACAACTTAACAGAAGGAAGACAAACAATCCAATAAAAAAATGGGCAAAGGACCTAAGTAGACACTTCTCCAAAGTGGACATACAGATGGCCAAGAGACATGAAAAAATGCTCAAAGTCACTGATCATTAGAGAAATGCAAATTAAAATGACAATGAGGTATCACCTCACACCCGTCAGAATGACTACCGTCAACAAATCAACAAATGACAAGTGCTGGTGAGGATGTGGAGAAAAGGGAACCCTAGAACACTGCTGGTGGGAATGCAGACTGGCGCAGCCAATATGGAAAACAGTATGGAGTTTCCTCAAAAAATTAAATATGGAACTGCCATTTGACTCAGTGAACCCACTTCTAGGAATATATCCTAAGAAACCCGAAGCACCAATCAGAAAGAATATATGCAACCCTATGTTCATAGCAGCACAATTTACAATAGTTAAGATCTGGAAACAGCCCAAGTGCCTGTCAGTAGATGAGTGGCTAAACAAGCTGTAGTACATTTATACCATGGAATACGATACAGCAGTAAAAAAGAAGAATCTCTTACCTTTTGAGATAGCATGGAGGGACCTGGAGAGTATCATGCTAAGTGAAATAAGTTAAGCCAGAGACAGACAAGTATCACATGATCTCACTCATATGTGGAATCTAAGTAACAAAATAAACTGATGAACAGAGTGGATCCAGAGATATGGAAGCATAGAACAGAATGTGGAATCTTAGAGGGAAGGCGGGAGAGGGTGGATGGGTAGGAGGTAATCAATCAAGGATTTTGTATGCATGGCCCATGGACACAGACAATGGGGCAGTGAGGGCCTGGGGTGGGGGATGGGGGTGGACTGGAGGAGGTCAATGGGGGGGAAAGGGGTCATATGTAATACTTTCAATAATAAAATATTATTAAAAAATAAATGAGAGTCTCCTTTACTCAAAAACCACTGTGGCTTTTTCCTCATCTTACTTTTTGTCTAAGAGATGGTGTATAAATCAAGTTAGAGTTATCTTCTTGGAAAATACCTCAATCTTTGCTCCATAGTTTGGGTTCCTCACAAGCACAAAATAAGATTGATTGTATATTATATATTATTTCCCCGAAAATCCCTTCCCAACTGCTGCCTTTTGTTTTGGGCACTAGACACGAGTGGATGCAACTCTAGGTTCAACACACATCATTTCTCCTAGTGGTGGAGTGTCACTGCCACAGACTAAGAGACACAGGGACATGTCTTGAGGCTTCATCTCTGCAGATGCAACCCCTCCTCTTAGCCAGGAGTGGGGAACGTCTGGCCCAAGAAAGCCGTGAAAGGCCTGAGAAATCATTTGGTCTGGCCCTGCCAAGGCATTAGGGGTGAGTTAATTAAATGTTTGACCAAATATAGCAGGCTAATTTTTAAGTTGATAATTTTGTATGGCCTGTGAATGATGTTATAAATACTCACATGACCTTTGGCAGGAAAATGGTTCCCCACCCCTGTTAGCTTATAAATGTCCTTGGCAATCCCCCAGGGACAGCCAGGAGAATGGAGCCATGAAAAGGAAGGGCAGAGGTCCAGGTGAGGTAGCCAGGGGTCTGAGCCCCTGGGCCCTCTCTCAGGCTATGATCCTGATGACCTTCTTACCTCTTCTTGGGACAGGAAACCAGACAATCAGACTCAGCTCCCCAAGGGGTGGTGCCAGGTCTCCTCTGCTCCTGTGGCAGCAGCCCCAGAGACCTGAAGTGGCTCTACGTTCCTTACCAGCTGGGCCCATCCTTGGAGTCAGGGTGGAAATCAGTAGACCCTTGGATGCTGGGCCCTCAGAGGCTCTTGGCCTGATCAGTCAGTTTAACCATGTTTGTTCAGTTGCTGAATTCTGGATTGGCTGCTGCACAAAACAGACAAACTGACTTCATACCAGCAGGCTGGTATGGGTGAGAGGCCAGGGAATGCAGAGACTTTGGGATCAGACTAATGTGGGTCCAAGTCCTGGCTTCACACATGCTCTTGTGTGACCCTGGGGCTCATTTATCCGTTTTGGGCTTCCAGGCTATCATTCGAAGACAGGGCTAATCATCCTGACGGCATAGATAGCACTTGAGGAAGATTAAATAGTCACATGTACATAAAGCATCCCACACAGTGCCTGGCACAATGTTGACACTCACTAAATACTCATGAAAAGGATGAGGGAATGTTCAACCCCATTCCTTATAGGAGATGATCCTGGCTCTAGAATGCTCACTTACTACAGGCGGATGGACTTGGGCTTTCTCCCATGGACCTTGGATGGGGCCCGGGGTTTCCTGTCCCCACTGCCACAGCTCTTCCACCCACTCTTCATTCACTAAGAGGCCAGCTGGGCAAGGCAGGGGCCGCTCAGCAAAGGCAGAGGTAGCAGGGTCAGAGAGAGGGTGCAGATCAGAGGTAGAGGCAAGAGGAGGGCAGGTGGGGGTGGGGGGAGGGTGAGAGTGGGAAGAGGAGAGGCTGGCAGAGGGGAGAGACTTCCCAGCCAGTCCAGCCTTCCCTGCACCCCCGTCCCCAAAGCCTGGATCCACTGACCAACCTCTTATCACCCCTCGGGTCCTGCTCTCTCCCTTTGCATGGAGGGAGCTGTTCATTTTTGCCGTGATCAGCTTTCATTCGGTCAGGGTCAGCTCAGGCTTGGGGGAAATATCCAGGCCCTGGTCACTGCTGCTCCCTAGATTTGGACCAGCAGTGTCATGAGGAATTGAGAAGAGGAGAGGGGTACAGATCTATCCAATGTCTCCTCATGAGTGGCAATGGCAGAGCCCGGGCAGGAAAAGAATGAATGCTTACTGACCTACTAAGTGCCAGGCACTATAAGTACGTTGTTTATTATCTATGAGGCAGGTTTCCCATTTTATGGATGAGAGGATGGGTTGAAGGGGTTCGGAGGGTTAGTTGACCTGCTCAAGACTGCACACCTAGTTAGTGGCAACAGGTGGGATTTGAACATAGGCCTGTTTGTTGCACTCAGTGGGGAAGAATTTAAGTTAGGGCTGAAAAGTAGCATTTTGTATTTGAAAACACTGCTTTGAGAAGAGGCTCATAGGTTTCACCATTCTGCCAAAGGGGTCCCCAGCACCAAAAAAGCTACAAACATTTTTGAAGACTGGGACTAATTATGAGAAAACAGAACAGGCTCTGTCCTGGTGGAGGCAAGCACATGGGCAACAAATGAAGCAGAGGTGAATCTTGACCTAGGTTTGGAAGGCTATAGGCTATAATACAGATTTCCCCCTTGGTATGTGTACATGGGGCCAAGTGCACATGGAGGAATATTAATGACAATAATAACAAATATATGTGCAGCTCCTGACAACTTACCAAGCAACATTTCTAATTTACAGGTGAAGCAAATGAGTTTCAGAGAGGGACTTGCTCCAGGTTTGCAGAGCTGGTAAGGGCAGGTTGTGCATTTGAACCCAGGCCCTCAGGTTCCAAATTCTGTGGAGTGAGAAAACAGGCGATGGGTTGTCTTGTCTGGAGCAGGGAGGCCACCCCAAGGCTGGTGAGATGGAAGGGAAGTGGGTGGGGGACCTGGAAGGTGGGGCCAGGCAGGGCCTCTGATGCAGGAGGCCCTGGGGCACCCATTCAGGTTCTCCTGGAGGGGAGTGTGTTGGGATCCAGTTACCTGTGCCCTCCGAATGACTTCTGTAGGTGTGTTTAGTGACATGCTCAGCAAGTGTGAGAAGGATGGGCCGGTGCCAAAGGCCAAGCCCAGAAATGTTTCAGATTTTTCCTTTATGCCCCTGCAACCAAGCCCTGCTGCTCCAGCACATATAAGAGACCCAGGCTAGCGCTGCGGCATTCACCAGCCTGACCCCTCTTGCTTCTCTCTGACAGCTCGGAGCTCACTCTCCTCTCTCCAGCCATGATCTCCAGACAGCAGTGTGTCCGAGGCGGGTCCCAGGGCTTTAGCTGTGGCTCGGCCGTCGTCGGTGGGGGCAAGAGGGTTGCTTTCAGCTCAGCCTCCATGTCTGGGGGTGCAGGCCGTTGCTCCTCTGGGGGCTTTGGCAGCAGGAGCCTCTACAACCTTGGGGGAAACAAGAGCATCTCCATGAGCATGGCCGGATGCCGGCAAAGTGGCAGCTTTGGGGCTGGGGGAGGTTTTGGGGCTGGTGGCTTTGGTGCTGGTTTCGGCGCTGGCAGCTTTGGTGGTGGATTCGGGGGCTCGTTTGGTGGACGGGGTGGTCCTGGCTTCCCCGTCTGCCCTGCTGGGGGGATTCAGGAGGTCACCATCAATCAGAGCCTGCTGACCCCACTCCATGTGGAGATCGACCCCGAGATCCAGAAGGTCCGGACTGAGGAGCGAGAGCAGATCAAGACCCTCAACAACAAGTTTGCCTCCTTCATTGACAAGGTGAGCATCCCCTTGGCCAGATAAGGTGGCAGAAGCCAGGGTTCCTAGAGTCCCAGCATCTCAGGCCTGAGCCTGCCATGGAAAACCACTGAACTACTTGGGCCTCCATTTTCCAGCTGTTGGAGGGGAGTCAGTGTTCTGAGTCTCTTGTTTCATGGCAGGTGGGCTGTCACAGTAGCTCCGCATTTGGAGTTTTCTAGATGTGCTGTGTGATACTTGGGAAATCATTCAACTTTTCTGGGTCCAATCGCTCCAGCGATAAAGTGGGTTCATTGTTTCCCTCCTTTTTCTCAGATTTTGGTTTTAAAATAACACAGTTAATAATTTAATAATTAACTAACAATTGTAGTTCATACAATAATTTAACTGTCGGCATGTCTGTTGTAACAGAAGAAAACTGGGCTGGTTTCTCAAATAAAAAAGAGGCTGACTTCAATGGCAGAATCTAGGTCCCCTCCTGACTCTGGGAAAAATTGCTTATCTGGGTCTGTTTAAAGAGATGAGAGGATGGGTCTCTCCTGTTCTTTTTGTAGTCCAACTTCCTTTTGCATACAAGGTTAGAGATTCAAGTCCTCAAACTCAATTACAGTCAAGTATGATGGACGATAGCAAGCAGATTAGCCTCAGATTGCTGAGGCATCCAATGACTAATAACTGAATGGGTAAGTGTAGCACACTCAGTCAAGGATGCCCTGGGTCTCCATGCTTCAAAGTCTTAGTCCGCTTAGCGGTATGAGGCAAGAATGAACAATCTTGGAGTAGATTGTGTGGGATTGTTTGCTCTCCTTGCTAGTTTGAATAAACCAATAGTAGCTTAAAGAGGCTTTTTTGCAACTCTAGGGCATACAGATATAATAGCAAGACCAAAGGTTTGGTGCTTGTTTCATCTCACCTTTTTGGTTCAAATTGTGATCAGTTGCCCCTCTCTGCTTTTATTTCAATTCTGAAGCACATAAAGTGGAAAAGTCATGCTAAGCTGCTACCTTGATTTATTTGTCTAGATCTTTTCATAGAAAAAGGGAAAGTTCTGGAAAGTCCCCTTGCAGAATTGAATCTAGCTGAGACTCAGAATATGTCTAGGGCCTTGATCTTAGTTAAGTATCCTCAGCTGTACATACATTCACAGGGACATACCAAGTGCATTTATGAGTAAGCGTTTTTAAAAAATCTGCAGTGAATTTATTCCTTTTGGTATGGGTCTGAATCACTTTGAATGCAAGCACTCAGACTATAGGTGTATCCCCTAATTTTGTTTTATTTTATTATTTCATAGAGGTTCAGTGTTCTTAGCAATTCATCCCAGGGCCCCTGGATCCCTATACAGGAAGTTGTTCTTGCTACATGGTCAGGCCCTGCTGCTCTGTCTGTGCTCTGTTCTTCACAACCCACTGGGCCCATTTGTTGCCAGGAGCTCACAAGTGGGGATCACCATGTTGACCCAGTGATGGTTCCTGGAGTTGCAACATGATGGCCCTACTTGAATGGCTCTTGGGCCCCCTGTTTGACTTGGATTGAAGGGGTTGGTGTTGGCTGTGGCCAACTCTCCTGTCGAAGCTTCAGGCCCTCATTCTGTACCTTTTTGAAACACAGGTGCGATTCCTAGAGCAACAGAATAAGGTCCTGGAGACCAAGTGGAACCTCCTCCAGCAGCAGACGACCACCACATCCACCAAGAACCTGGAGCCCTTCTTTGAGGCCTACCTCAGTGCCCTCAGGAAGCAGCTGGATTCCTTGGTCAATGACAAAGGACGCTTGCAGTCTGAGCTGAAGACCATGCAGGACAGCGTGGAGGACTTCAAGACCAAGTACGTGGGGGAAGAAAGAGGGGATGCCATCTCACAAGTCTGCCCGGCCATGTCCCAGGCTTCCTGGGCTCCTTTCCGGTCATTTAGAATCCCAGGCTCTGAAGATTTCCCAAAGGTGTCAGGAAGGTCCTCTAGTCTACTCCCCTGTATCGCCACGGTTACATTTTAATGGGGTAAGGTCTAGTAATCCTAAATTCCCAAATATAAGATGAATGATACATTCAGAGAGCTGGGCTTGCCATATACAAACAAGATTAGTTCAAACAGATGAAAAATACAATACCATGATCAGAAGAATATAGGTTGTAGAGACAGATGGATTTGGATTAAATACTGATTCTTTCACTTGCTGTGTGACCTTGAGTAAGCTTCTTAACCTCTCTGAACCTCAGTTTCCTCATATTTAAATGGGGATAATAGTCCTACCTTATATGTTGAGAATAAATAAAATTAAATGAGGAAAAGAAAGCAGGTAGCAATGGACATATAATGAACATTCAATCCATAGTAGCTCTTATT
Organism: Myotis lucifugus; assembly: GCF_000147115.1. NCBI lineage: Eukaryota > Metazoa > Chordata > Mammalia > Chiroptera > Vespertilionidae > Myotis > Myotis lucifugus. The sequence continues at coordinate 1,404,258 of NW_005871208.1, read as the reverse complement.
ATTATGCTGACTCATTATGGGTGCAGCTGAGAAGATACCAACACACTCTCTCAGTTCACTCTCACATGAAACAAAGAGAACTTCTATGGAAATAAAATCAAGCAGATCATTGCTGTTTTTCCCCCTCATATCTTATTTCTTGAAAACAGTCTTTTTAAAGTTTGGTTTTCACTTCTCTGAATAAAACTGGTTCTAGACTGGTACCTCATGCCTGGTCATTAGTCAATAAATGTAGGTTGAATGAATATTTGTATGAAATGGGGAAATGTAGCCAATTAGCTGGATAGTTCCAAATAGATGTTTGAAAGGAGTAGCAGGTTGTTGAGAAAAACTAGCTCACTGTGGGGTTCCTGTCTTTTCCTTTCCATCTCCACTCCAGGTATGAAGAGGAGATCAACAAACGCACAGCTGCTGAGAATGACTTTGTGGTGCTCAAGAAGGTAGGGGATAAAGGAGGCTGGGAAAGTGCAGTGAGCACACCCTTCCCTCGGGAGTGGTCTTTGGCTGGAATCATGGGGTTGGTCCGTCTCTGCCTCATCTCCACCACATTTGATTCTATCCAGATCTAACTGAACCAGGTCCTAAGGAATTAAGGCTGGGAAAAAACCCTGTTTAAATAACTAACATCCATGTCTGCAGATGGCTTTAGAGACAGAATATGTCAAATGGCTTCGTTCCTCACTACCTCACCTGGTGCTGAGAAGCCTTTCTGTGTCACTTAACATCTGCTGCCCCCTGTTATAATTACTGTAGCGCATCTCTTCTCCCCACTCGTCCTCTGTAGGATGTGGATGCTGCCTACATGAACAAGGTGGAGTTGGAGGCCAAGGTGGATGCCCTTAATGATGAGATCAACTTCCTGAGGGTCCTCTATGCTGCGGTGAGGACTCCATCGCCCCCTCTATTCAGGGAAGGGAATCCTCTATCTATGAGGCTGCTGGTTGGAGTTCACAGTTCTTTGAAAGGACTCTAACTCTTTACTTCAGGGAGGTGGGTTCTCAGCAAGGTCATGGATAGAAAGAGGTAATGTGAGAGGTTCTTAAAACCAGATGTCTTAGAAGAGGTGATTAGATCTAAAGATTGCATGGGATAGAATTTATTGCCATTTAGCATTTCTCTAGTGAAATGAATCTATTCCATTTTCTTTCATCCAATGAACTTGCTGCCCACTGACATGGATTGGCTGATAGTCCCTGGGGAGCAGTAAGGACTCCAAACATTGCTTTCCTGTCTTGAAATGTCACAACCACTTGATTTATATAGAGAAATTTGCCCCACCACATTGGGAATGCTGACTCTGCTTCCATCTGAGCCTGTGGCATGGCCATTTCTGTGACGACAGCAGATTTCTGGTCTCAGATAAGGGAAGGCTCTCCAGGTGGCCTGATGTGAGACATTTTCCCTGTAGGAGCTGTCCCAGATGCAGAGCCACGTCAGTGACACTTCTGTGGTCCTGTCCATGGACAACAACCGCTGCCTGGACCTGGACAGCATCATCGCTGAAGTCAAGGCCCAATATGAGGAGATCGCTCAGAAGAGCAAGGCCGAGGCTGAGGCCCTGTACCAGAGCAAGGTGGGTCCTGAAGATTTCTCAGGAGTTGGGAGTGGCTTCTGGGGCTTTGCTTTTGATGTCTGTGAGCAGGCGATTATCAGCTCGAGTCCAAGAGAAGTCAGAGATGAACTGATTCTTTGAGGTCTGATTTGAGATTATGTGACATTTTGTTTTATTCCTTCCACCTGTGGCAATTCTTGCTGGGATGACCTGAGAATAGACCCTACTCAGACACCTCTGACCCCTGGTTCCCTGGGTCTCTTGGGTCTTAGTTCCAGCAGCTCCAGACCTCAGTTGACCAATATGGTGACAACCTGAAGAACACCAAGAGTGAGATTGCAGAGCTCAACAGGATGATCCAGAGGCTGCGGTCTGAGATTGAGAACGTCAAGAAGCAGGTAAGTGTCACCTCCTTCCAGCTGCAGTACAGGGCCGGGGCCTAACAGATGTCTCTACAGGAGATGAGCAGATAAGGCATCAGGCCAGAAGATCCTGAGCTTGTCTGCAGAGGATTTGTAGCTCTTTACATAAGCCATACCCAGATCTTCTCAGCAGTCTCCTAGTTAACATGACATGCCAGCCCAGGAAATGAGATTTCTTGGCTCTTTTTCATTGGTTTTTGCTCTTTAACCAGTCTGGTGGGGGCATTGGTGGGCCCTGGCTGGAGTGGATGAAATGCATAAGAAGGTGCATCAGGGAAGGTGGGGAGAAGGACAGACAAACCCTGACATGTTAAGTCCAGAAAACAGGAGAGGGGACAGATGTAGAGGTCTTGACAGCAGGACACTGACGATTGTCTGTCTCATGCCCTTGTCTACAGTGTCAGACTCTGCAGGCCTCCGTGGCTGATGCTGAGCAGCGTGGGGACCTGGCCCTGAAAGATGCCTACAGCAAGCGCGCAGAGCTGGAGGCTGCACTGAAGAAGGCCAAGGAGGAGCTGACCCGGATGCTGCGGGAGTACCAGGAGCTCATGAGTGTGAAGCTGGCCCTGGACATTGAGATTGCCACCTACCGCAAGCTGCTGGAGGGCGAGGAGTGCCGGTGAGGAGGGGAACGCAGGGCGGGAACATGAGGAATGGAGAGGTCTGGGGCCATGGCAGGTCCGGGGCACTTCTGTGGGGCCACCTGCTTCAATGCTGCTCTGGTGCATTATGAACAAGCACAATATTAGATAATAGGTTCAGAGTCAGGCCTTAAATTTTTCTTAACAATGGGAAAGATGCTCTACACCTGCTTATTGAATGAAGTCTGGCTCTGGGCTCTGCTGTGGCTCATTGCTCTTTCTCTCTCCCACAGAATGTCTGGAGAATGCCAGAATGCTGTGAGCATCTGTAAGTACCTTTGTTTCCTGCCGTGCCCATTTGTTCACCCTGGTTTGAGCTGCAACTCTTGGTTGCCCGCATTGTTGGAATAACCGTGTCCTTTGCTTCTCTCCCACAGCCGTGGTTGGTGGTGCTGCCAGCGCAGGAGGCATTGGTGGAGGATTAGGAAGCTGCTCTGGGTTTGGCCTGGGCGGTGGCTTTGGCTCTGGCTCTGGAAGCGGCTATGGGTTTGGTGCTTCCAGCAGCAAGATCATCTCTTCCACCACCCTGACCAAGAGATCCCACCGATAGAGGAGATGAGGTCCCTGCAGCCCCCTGAGCCCAGCTGGGCCCAGTCTTGGTGTCTCTGTGCTCCCTTCACCTCCACCTTCACGCTACCTTTCTGGGACTCATCTTACCAGTGTCACCTCAGTGCCAGGGTATGGACTCTGCCCTTTTGGAGTTTGGTAGTTTCTTCTTAATGTGGGCTTGGTGACTTATCTGGAATGGGAAGGTTGTCAGCCGACTCTTCACCCGACATGGACAGAGGAGAACACAATCACACGCTTCATCTTCAGAATAATTTGGATCGTATATGTGCCCTCCCAGCCCAGTGCCATCTCCTACCAGATCCCAGATATCTCTCTACATCAGGACCAACTCCTCCATCACTTGGCAGCAACTGGCCCTGCAAGGTCAGGACAAGAACCACTCAGTGTCCCATCCAGCTCTTCTCCTTCCTTCTATCCAGCTATGGGTGAATTTTCAATAAAATGCTTTTGTCATTCACTCTGAGCAATAGTTCTTGTTCAATAGGAAGAAGTCTTCCGAATTCAGGTGAAAGTGAAGGAAGCTGGGGCTTGAGGGGTCTGTCTGTGTAGATCAAGGTCATCAGTTAATTTTTCAGGTTTCTCCTTTTAAAATACTCAGATTATTGAGGGAGAAGTGTATGGAGCCTGAAGGCTGCATTCAGAATAGAGGCACAGACTCAAAACAATCAACAATTATACAAAGATAAACCATTGTAGGGAATCAGGGCTGGGCCATCTCAGTGCTGAGCCTGTAGTGAACCTGGAGGGAAGGGGTCCAAATCTGGGAGGTGTTGGGTGTAGGAATGGCATGAAGAAAGGCAGTCAGGAGTCTATGGAATAATTGGGTGTTTATACTCAGTCTATCTAGCAAGGCCTCCCTAGTTACGAAATTCCATGTGTGGGCCTAAATCCCACCAGACCAGCAAGGCTTTCAGAAACTTGTTCTAAGAATCAACATGGTCATAGTTGTTGGATGGAGGAGTGAAAGCTTGTCCTCTTCACAGAGCTTTGGTGCTGTGCCCCCTTCTCCAGCTCCTCAGGTGACTGTGTGATGATGCAAGAGTGGGGTCAGGGGGCGAGCAGTAGAGGGTGAATCTGTCTGATGGGTAAGCCCTGGAGATTCCTGTTGGTAAAAGGCAGAATGGGGGTGAGGGCACTCAGAGGTGGAGGTTTGGGCATAGCTTTTGTGGACACCCTGTTTCTATATTGGACCAATTCCAGGATACCTGGAGCAGCATAATCTTCCCTTCACTAGAGAAAGATTGCATAGCTCCCCATGTGCAGTCTGACACTCATTCCCTTGGTCACCCAATTGGTGCCTCACACCTTTGACTCCAGGGACATTCACTCAGACTCCAATCCCTCCAGCGTAGTGCCCACGGGGCCCTGATTGTGTGCACATAGAAGGCACACAGTTTGCTCAGGGCCCGTCCTTGCCCAAGGGGACTTCACACAGACCTGGAGGTAGGCTCAGGGCAGCAGGGGTGGAGCAGCAAAGGGTTAATCTGGGCTCCCGGGCTGAAGCCTTTTGCCAGGAGCAGCCACTCCCTGGGCAGGACTCCTTGGTTCTTCAAAAACCCTGCCCTAATCTCCTCATTGTCTCAGGGGCTCACCCCAAGTGTCAGAACAGGAAGTTTTTGACTTCTTCCCACCACTGCACCCCTCCCCTGGGAAAATGCTGAACTGGTTCTTTTCTGAGTTTCTGGGGTGCCTACAAGGAGAGGAGTCAGGGGTTGGAACAAAGGGAGAAACTTCTCAAGTTCACCCACCAGGAAGTTGCAGGTTGTGATGGACCACATCGAGAGGTCAGGGGTGGTGGTGGTGGTAGTTGTTGGGCAGGTTAATGAATTAGTCATGTCCTCTGAGCAAGCGAAGACTGAGAGAAACCACCCCTAGTGCCATTGCTAGGTCGCTAGGTTTTATATTTGTAGGTATGTGGCTATGTGAGTGTTTTTTATTTATTTATACAAGAAGATTCCTATTTTACAAAAAAAAAAAAAAGAAATAACATTCATGTTTTCTCTATTTCCACAGTCCAAGGCAGTGGATCCTGGTCATGAGCCATAGGTTTGAAACTGGGTGGCTAATTGAAGGGAATTATTTGGGGAGAAAATCCACTTCTGAGATAATTGGTGCCACCCTTCCCTCAGACCTCTTAAATTGAATTCTGGCCAGTTCTTTGTGTTCAGGGGAACTGCATTACCTGCTCCTCGGGAGCCCCTCCCCCCCACCCCCACCCGCCAATGCTTTACCTTGAAGTATACTTAAATCACTTATCGCATCATAATGTGAGTTGGGAAATCTTTAACTCAGTTTATTTGATTCATCTTCCCTGATCCCTGCTCTCCAAGCTCTTGACTTCTGGTCATGGCTGAAACCTCACCCTTGGTTTGGCTCGGGCTCCTGGCTCCCAAGAAATGACCACATTTGCACAGGTCCCTCTGCCTTTACCAAAACCCTCTGTTCTGGGTCTAACCTTCTCAGTTTCAGCAAATTGTCCCTCCCTTGCTGCTAGTAAAACCAGAATGTTATAGCAAAGAGGAGTTTATTAGTGTTGTCCTACTGTCCTACTGTGGGATTTTGGTTTAGCTTATTGTTGGGACCCAGGCTTTGGATTCAAAGACCTTGGAATATGTCCATTATTATTCTTGGGTGGATGCTCAAGGTCTAGCTACCTGGGGAAATAACTGAGGGAGCTGTTCCCCCTTTGTGAACCTCTAGGGCATGGTACTAGTGGGCCAGCCCAGGACAAAGGGGGCTTCATGCAGGTGGCATTTAAGGACATGTAAGCCTGGGTGCTAGAGGTGGAGAAAAGTGATCTGACAGATAGCAGGATTCTATTTTATTTTTCAATTATAGTTTACATTCAATATTATTATTACTATAATTAAAAAATATTTTTATTGATTTCAGAGAGGAAGGGAAAGGGAAAGAGAGATAAAAACATCAATGATGAGAGAGAATCATTGATCAGCTGCCTCCTGCGCACTCTACACTGGGTGGGGATCAAGCCTGGACCTCCTGCACACCCCAAACTGGGGATTGAGCCCACAATCTGGGCATGTGCCCTGCCTGGGAATTGAACCATGACCTCCTGGTTCATAGGTAGATGCTTAACCACTGGGCCACACTGGCCAGGCTATATTCAATGTTATTGAGAACAGGATTCTAATCTCCTCTAAGAGGAAGTCCTTTTTTTTTCTAGGAAGCCTCCCAGAGTGGCTCCGCCTTATTGGCTCACTCTGTTGTTCTGCCACCCACAGGCCTCTTCAGGCCTCATTCTGATCACTCTCCCTTCCCTGTGAGGTGTCTACAGCATTTCCTTCATCAGACTGGGAGCTCCTTTGTCTGCAAATCCATCAAAAGCTTCAGCTCGACAAGCATCACACAGGAGTCCTCGCCCTGAGGAGGATATAGTTCTATGTGAATATGTGTGCATGGGTATGGGGAGCACTGGGGAAGCAGACATTAAATACAGATTTTTCCTACTTTCAGGAAAGAGAGTGATAGTAGATGTAAATACTGAGGCTCTGGCAGACCAAGGGAGAAGCATTTACTTTTTCCTAGGGATTCAAGGAAGGCTCCCTGGAGAGGTGACACCTCCGATAAATCTTGGAGCCTGAGAAGTAGTCAGCCAGGTGAAAGGGGTATAGACTTGGGGTTGAGGTGAGAGGTGCAGGTGTGCAGGGGAGAAGGGTGCTCTAGACAGCATGAATACCAGAGTAAAGGCAGGGAAGGATGGCCCAGCGCAGTATATCTATGAACCCAAAGCAATTTAGCATCTCTCAAGACTAAGAGCGGGGGAGTGGTGGGAGGGGAGGCTGAAGAGGTAGGTCTAGGCCACGCTTGGAGGACCATTTGGTCCAATTCGTTTGGGGCTTGGGCTTCATGTTCCAAGACTGAATAAGCTCAGGACAAGGCATGTGTGAGAGAACAAGCTCTGAAAGAGTTGAAGAGAGGACTCTGGGTCACCTGCTTTCAGGATGTGGCCTTTAGGTCCTTGATGGGCTTTGGACACATGTCTGGGAACTGCCCCTACACCTCACTCCCCTTCTACGGAGCGGTAATGCTGAGCCTTGCAGGTGCTCTACTTCTTTTTCTCTCTTGTTTACTATGAGAGATGTTCTCAGGGACTAGGAGATTTATTGCCATTCCGTGGTCTCCTGGAAGAATCATTTCCCTCAGAATGACATCATCCCTTCAATAATTGTTGCCTACCTTCCATGGGCTAGGGCAGTGATGGCGAAGCTTTTGAGCTCGGTGTGTCAGCATTTTGAAAAACCCTAACTTAACTCTGGTGCCGTGTCACATATAGAATTTTTTTGATATTTGCAACCATAGTAAAACAAAGACTTATATTTTTGATATTTATTTTATATATTTAAATGCCATTTAACAAAGAAAAATCAACCAAAAAAATGAGTTCGTGTGTCACCTCTGACACGTGTGTCATAGGTTCGCCATCACTGGGCTAGGGGCTGTGAATCACTGTTTCTAAATCTCCCTAGATTACTTACACAATATCTCATGGTCATCTTATTTCCTACCATGACCACACCCTCTGCATTAAGTCCAAGTGGAATCCCTTAGATTCTCCAGTGGAGGGAGTGAGATCTGTGCTTTTCAAACCATTGCATGGTAAAATTAATGTATATTTCCTTTTAACTTTCTCTTCCTCAGGTCAAATGATTACCTAATTTTTCCTCCCCCTCTCTTACCCTTTGTCTCAAGTAACTTATTTAATAACTCCCTGTTATTAAGCCTTGCAATGAGGACAAGATGAGCTTTCTGCTACTACAACCACTGGGTTGAGGAGGCACAGCAGACAGACAGGATTCAGCACAATGATGGGGTGAGCTCCTGGCCACAGAGGAATCTTACATAAATGAAGGCTTCCTCAGGGCAAGCCTCACCTTTTGTTTCATTGTCCTGTTTATCTTTTCTGCAGTGCTCTGTGGCTGCTGTTCCTTCTTCTTACAGCAGGAAGTGGAAGTGAGTTGCTTGAAACTGGAAGACAAGTGTTGCCCTAGAAGATAAGGAATGTGGTATGGTCTCCACACATTCTCCCCAACCCCTGTGGTCAAACGTCCATACAACAGCTAGGCTTATTTATTTATTTATTTTAATTTTAAGAATGTACTTTATACAAAAAAACCCCAGTTCATATGGAAAGAAATCTACAGACATCTGAGGATAAAAAAGCTTTTTAAAACATTCTTTTAAAAAATTATCCAAGCCCGGTTGGCATGGCTCAGTGGTTGAGTATTGACCTATGAACCAGGAGATCACAGTTTGATTCCTGACAGAATCATCAGGGCACATGGGAAGTGTGCAGATGGCAGTCAATCGATGATTTTCTCTCATCATTGATGTTTCTGTCTCTCTCTTCCTCTCCCTCCCTCTCTGAAATCAATAAAAATATTTTAAAAAATTTATCCAATATATAATATTGAACTTACTATTGAGATGTTGCTCTCAGTAAAACAAGTAATTAGCAGACCACAGCAAAATATCCTATCTAATAAAAGAGAAACATGCAAATTGACCATAACCCTGACACCCTTCCCATTGGCTAATCAGCATATCCTTATGCAAATTAACTGCCAACCAAGATGGCGGCTGGCAGCCAGGCACTGAAGCGAACAGGAGGCTTGCTTGCTCCAGTGATGGAGGAAGCCAAGGTTCCCTGCCTGCCGCTGCCGGCCTCTGAGCTTGCACTCTAAGAAACAATGTTGCAAGTATAGAAGCTAAACAAACTCCAGAAACCTGCGTTCAGCCAGCAGGGCTTCAGCCAGCAGGACCGCAACAGTGTTTCAATTATAGAACCCAAACAAACCCAGTACCTGCTTTCAGCAGCCGAGGTCTCAGAGCTGCAGCCAAGCCTCAGAGCTAAAGCCGGCTCTCAGCTCCAGTGACAGCCATAGAAGGTAAATAAATCCCAGAATAAAAGAAAAAAGAAAAAAAGGAGAGGTTGGGAGCTTCAGTCGCCTGCCAGCCTGAAAACGGCCCTCAGCCCCTCACCCATACTGGCCAGGCACCCCAGTGGGGACCCCCACCCTGAAGGGGGTGTGACCAGCTGCAAACAGCCATCATCCCCTCACCCAGACTGGCCAGGCACCCCAGTGGGGACCCCCACCCCGAAGCAACAAGATGGCGGCTAATTTGCATACTGAAGGCGGGCGCAGCGGGCAAGGCTGTCCGCGGTCTGGGACCCGGATCTGTGACCTGCCGAGCAGGGGGCAGTGCTTGAGGCTGTCCGCGGTCTGGGACCCGGATCCGTGACCTGGCGGGCAGGGGGCAGTGCTTGAGGCTGTCCGTGGTCCGGACCCGGATCAGTGACCTGGCGGGTGGGGGGCAGTGCTTGACGCTTTCCGTGGTCCTGGGACCCGGATTTGTGACCCTGCCGGGCGGGGGGCAGTGCTTGAGGCTGTCCCTGGACCAAGACACGGATCTGTGACCCTGCCGGGCGGGGGGGCAGTGCTTGAGGCTGTCCGCGGTCCCGGGACCCAGATCCGTGACCCTTCAGCTCGCACAGGGGCGGATCGGCCGGGGTTGGGCAGGGCAGGACGCCTGGCTTCCGCCCAGCCCTATTCACTCTGGGCAGGTGAGCAGCGCAGAGAGCTCTGGACAGGGGAGGCAGGCCTGCGGAGGGCGGCCTGTACCCCCCACATGGCGGTGGTGACAGCTGTGAGCTCATCAAGCGGAGCCTGCAGGCTTAGCTGAAGTAGTGCCTGCAGGCCATCAGCGCCCAGGAGTGGCTGCGCAAGATCCACCTCCTGGCCCAGAAGGTGCAGGATCGCAGGGATAGCCACCGTGGCGGGCCAGACTGACATCCTCCTGGCCGCACCACGGGGGTTTGTGGATCTGCAAAGCCAGAGGCCTCTGGTGTGCACATCCCTCCCCTGGCGTGCGAACATCCCCCAGCACACTGTCACCCTCCCACGCCTGCAACAGTTGCAAACCAAGGCGTGCACAAGTTCTCCCCGCCTCTCCACCACACTTCCATCAACCCGGCATGCTTAACACCCCCACAGGATGTGCACACATCCCCTCTGATGCGCTCACGTCCTTTGGAGAGTGTCTGGGTGTTCTGGGTGCTGAGGGTGGGCACCTGTGAGATGACAGTGAGAGGGCGGAGTGGTGATGCCCTGTTCCCACGGAGGCCAGTGCAGCTACGAGATCACCTCTGGGGGGTTAATGCAGGTGCTGAGGCAGGAGCAAGTGCAGATAGACACACCTGGTGGGCATGGGCGGCCCTCGCTGAGGTGCCTTTGGTCAGCGTTCAAGATCAAGAACCCAGAGGCGGAGAGGAATTCCGTCCTCTCAGTGAAACAGTGGGATAGTTGGGGCGACTGTAGAGGAGGAATGTGCACTTTGGGTGCCAGCACCCATGAGCGAAGGCTGCCCTGACTGAGCCTCGCTTGCTTGGTGTCTAGCTCACTCCTGCCGGGCAGTGCATGACAGGATGTGCTTTTCCGAATTAATGAGAGAAAACGTTGATTCTCCTCCTGCCCACAAAGGTGGAAAGTGAAGTGGGGAGACATGTGGGGAGTGAGCGAGGTTCCCTGTCTGGGGGTTCCAAATCTGCTGTTGGTTTATTTCACCGCTGACTAGAGATATACAGGGTGTCCTCCCAAAATGTATACACACTTTGAATACCTACTAATTCCAATGGTTTTAAGCATAAGAAAGAACAACAATGGAGCTGTTATCTGTTAAAAGTGTGGGCACAAACAGGTAGTTGGACATTCCCTGAGGGGTCTCAGATTGGAGAGGGTGAAGGCCAGACTGAGGGACCCCTTTCCCCTGCCACCCTAGTGCATGAATTTTGTGCACCAGGCTACTAGTACACAATATAGAAAGAAATAGCATTCTACTTCCCAGTACTACCCAGGAAAAGTTCTCACGGCCTTTGTAGCAGGAGCAAAGAATCCCTGACCCTGTGTGTCACAGGCTGGTGGACACTGGCCTGGACTCCCAGGAGCTGTGTGCAAGGCAGGAGGGTGAGGGGCCTGAGCCCAGCTACAGAAAAGAAGGGGTCCTACAGAGTGTCTGAGTGGGGGCTCAGCATTTCATAATTACTCCTGTTTCCAACCCCACTCCACCCCACTCCACCCTAACCAGGACAATATATATAAAAGCCTAAGAGATCGTTCGACGGAATGAACAGAAGGATCAGAACGACTGGTCGACCAGTCGCTATGATGCACACTGACCACCAGGGGGCAGATGCTCAATGCAGGAGCTGCCCCCTGGTGGTCAGTGCACTCCCACAGCCAACCTCCCATGGCTAGCCAACCTCCCCTGGTCCCTTCCCCCCACCCCCTCTGCCCCTGCCCTCCCCCCTCCCCCGCCCCCGCCCCCGCCGCTGGCAAACCTCCCTTGGTCCCTCCCCCCTGTCTGGCAGGCCCCGGCCAGCCTGGCCCTGATCCAGACAGGGCGAGATGGCCCTGATAGGCCCTGATCGCCAGCCAGGCCTAGGGATCCCACCCATGCACAAATTTCATGCACTGGTCCCCTAGTTTCTACATAGTTTAAATAAAACCCCTGGTGCAGAATGAGGAAAAGAGACTAGCAGGAGATAGCCCCTGTAAATGTCTGTTTAGTAAAAGCTAACAAAGTAGAGAGGGATAAACCCTGGGGCTTCCGGAATGCAGTGGCCTGCGGACAGCGCTCTGGTCATCACTGCAGTGAGGATATTGAACTTGGCTGAGCATGCAGAGGGCTTTCCTCCTGGCCTCACAGCACTGTCCAGGAACCAAGACTGTGACTGAGCCTTGCTGTGTGAGAAGAAACCAGGTCCCTGTTTTCTTTTTTGGTGG
>NW_005871208.1:1295242-1390618 GCF_000147115.1 Myotis lucifugus | reverse complement strand
CCGCTGCCCTGGCCCTCACAGCAGCAGCCCGGAATGACATTTGGTCTAATAAGCATATTACACTTTCAACATCATAGACTAGAGAGCCTGTGCATGAAATTCCTGCATGGGGGGGGGGAAGGGTCCCTCAGCCTGGCCTGCACTCTCTCCAATCCGGGACCCCTCAGGGGATGTCTGACTGCCGGATTAAGCCCAATCTCAGCAGTCAGACATCCCTCTCACAATCCGGGACCGCTGGCTCCTAACCGCTTACACCCTAACTGCTCTCCCCTGCCGGCCTGATCACCCTAACTGCTCTCCCCTGCCAGCCTGGTCATCCCTAACTGCCTCTGCCTCAGCCCTGCCACCATGGCTTTGTACGGAAGGATGTCCGGAAGGTCGTCCAGAAGATATCCAGTATAATTAGCATATTACCCTTTTATTAGTATAGATGATAATATCATTGTGGGGAGATAAGGAAATATCCATATTTTCTAGAATGCATACTGAGTATATGGAGTTCAATGAAATTATGCCTACATTTGATTCAAAATACTTTAAGAGAAAAATGGCATAAATGAAGTAAACATGACTAAATCTTGATAATGTTGAATCTGAGTGAAGGCAGTATGTTGTATATTTTACTATTACTTTTCCTTTTGTGTTTGTTTAAAAAAGTCACAATAAAATATTGTTTTGAAAAGATAAGGCTGATTTGCAAAAAGTTTGCTATGTCTTATAATGGCAATAATGAAATAATACTATCTTAGAACTTCAATTACAAAGAAATATATATAAACTAGAGGCCCGGTGCATGAAATTCATGCAATGGGGGGTGTCCCTCGCCCAGCCTGTACCCTCTCCAATCTGGGACCTCTTGGGGGATATCTGACTGCCGGTTTAGGCCCGATCCCTGTGGGCCTAAACCGGCAGTCAGACATCCCTCTCACAATCTGGGACTGCTGGCTCCTAACCGCTTGCCTGCCTGCCTGCCTGATTGCTCCTAACTGCTTCTGCCTGCCAGCCTGATCACCCCCTAACCGCTCCCCTGCTGGCATGATCAATGCCTAACTGCTCCCTGCCGGCCTGATCTCGCCCCCAACTGCCCTCCCCTGCTGGCCTGGTTGCCCCCCAAACTCCCCTCCCCTGCAGGCCTGGTTACTCCTAACTGCCCTCCCCTGCCGACCTGATCTCACCCCCAACTGCCCTCCCCTGCTGGCCTGGTCACCCCCAACTGCCCTCCCTGCCGGCCATCTTATGGTGACTATCTTGTGATGATGTGGGGGCGGCCATCTGGTGATGACGTGAGGGCATTGCACGAGGGTGCAAGGGTGTGAGGGCCACCAAGGCTTTTATTAGTATAGATACTATTGAATTCACAGTATGTTCTCAAAGGATACTGAAAACATTAGTTCTGACATATATGAAGGTCAATATAACTTTTTAGCATTAAAAGGGATTTTCAGATCCAGAGAGGGATGGGTGCCGTGGTAATGGCGGATAGGCAGGTGAAGCCCCTGCCAACCCCAACTTCACTGATCCCATGAAGAGGAGTCAGGCTCCCACTGGAGCAGAAGGCATTAAAGCTAGATCATGAAGACTTTACTCAGGTCAGGGTGGTGCCTTGCTGGCCAGGGCAAGCCAGGAGATTTGACGAATTGCTTTTCACAGGGATCCTGAAGAGTAGGAGAGACTGTGTGTGTGTGGGTATGCCTCCAGGTGGAGGAGTGGACTGGATAACCTCCTGGCTGGAGCACCCTATTAGGTACTGATTTGATACATTGCAATACAGTGACTCACTCTTTTCTCCAGGGAGAAAGTACTTAGGATACTTAGTTAAGCTTCAAATAATCCAGGTGTTGGGGGTGAGTGTAAGCCAATTCCGTTTTCTCAAAATATTTATTGGGTTCCGCAAGTGCAGAGGATTGAGCCTGACTATCAAGAATTTCAACTCACTGAGCAGTTCCTCCCCTTCCATCATCTGCATCGTTCATGACTCTCCAATCAGAATTGACATTCTAGTTCTGCTAATGTACTTTTTAATCCCTGTTTTGCTTTTTGTTTCCTTATGGGCAATGTCTTCTCCACAATCCTGCCTGTACAATAAGAATAGATTAAGCCCCTCTTCCCACTCCTTCCACCACCTGCTGGGGAGGTCCCAGATCTAGGTCTAGCTGATGACAATCCTAGCTGCAACTTTACTTCTCAAAGATTCTTCTCCAAGTGATTTCTCTCTAAAAAAATGACAAGTATGGTGCAGAATCAGTGGGCTCTGGTGATGGCTGGTATCTTCCCTGGTGGGGGCAGTAAGGTACCTTGATTCACTATGGGTTTAAGAATTCCTAGAGACCCATTGCCCAGGACTTCAAATATGAATATCTATTCTGTCTAATGAAAACTGAGAAAAATTTATTAAAGGACATTGTTGCTCCTGGCATCTCTGGGAGCTCTGTAGCCTGGAACCACACCAGTCACACTTGGGGGCTGCTCTGGTGAAAACATCATGACGACTGCTGCTGTACCCATGATGGTTGGGGCAAAATGACAAAACTCCACCTCTGCCCATGGAGACCCAGATGCTCCATCATTGTGCTCTCTAGAAAGATCACTTTCTCTCTCTGTGGCCATCTCCTTATGTTGTCCCCAAGTCTCATAAGGGTCTATCTTATTGGAAGATTGCAAGGCCTGGCCTCTAGCTACAAAGTGTCTGGGAATGTGTTTTCTAGATTCTACCTCAGGAAGGTCGGGATCACAATGTGGAATATGACCAGACCATAGGAAGGGTGTTCAAAGATGTTGTGTAGCCACAAGTGACAAAGTCCCCCACAGTCTTCACTTCCTAAATTCAACCGTGCTCATTTTCAATGCTGAGCCTTGGCTCATGACCACTTGGGCTGAAATACCTGTCCTTCTGTCTATCCGAACTTGTCTCTGCTCAGTAAACACTCCTCATATTTGTTCACTGATTTCTCTTTGTGGTGCTGGAAGCTGAGGCCTGCTTCCCCTCACCCCAAGTTGTGGAGTTTATATGATTTCTATTTGTGCTCACATTCCCTGTGGGGCCTCACTGGATTATCTGCAAATGGAATCATCATTTTATTGGATGAATTGTTTTGACAGGTATGAAAGCTGAAATTCTGTGTGACTTGCAAATCAAAATAGTTAAAAATAATAGTGAACACTGACTGAACACTTACAATGTGCTAGGTACTGTCTAGGCATGATAGTGACTCAATGAGAGAGGTACCATTAATAATTTTATAGATGAGGAAACTGAAGCACAGAGAAGTTAAATAACTGGCTCTTGCTCATGTACATATAGTGACAAAGCTGAGATTTAAAAACTGGGTCTATGTATACCCAAAACTAATATAACGTATGTCAATTATACCTCAGTTAAAAAAATAAATGAATTTAAAAACTAGATCTATTTGACTCTAAAGTGCATACTCTTAAATATTAAGAGAAAAATAAGGCTAAATTTTTATATGCTTACTTAAACACCTGACAGAGGTTTTGTTCATCCTGCTATGTTCCTGTGAGATCCAGAGGTGTAGAGATGACTGGCCATCTTTAATGGTTAATGATGCTTATGTACAGAGAATTTAAACAGCCTTGGTCATGGTTGGTCATGGGGAGGGGCTGGTCCAGCTCTAGGCTTGGTTCATTCTTTAAACTCTGGTTCCTTTGAGGAAGCAAAGACAAGGAGGGTGTCTGTGTGTGGCCTTGGGCTAATTTCACATGCCATTAAGCCTTGGACAGCAGCTGTGGAAGATCAGGGCTGTAAGTTAGACATGCTAGGGAGGGAACCTCGGTACTGGGCACGGGGACCTCGAATGCCCAGTCAACTTCAAGTTGATTCTGTGATTGACTGATTCTTGATCCTGTAATTATATCACATTTTTCCTACTGGAGAGGAGTGACATCCATTTTGCATGTATGTTTCTTAAATCTGAACACCAAATGTGAGAGGTCTGGATTCCTCATGTTCAGATGATCTCAATTAGCCTGAGCTACCTCATGTAATGAGATTTGAACTAGCTTTCGACCAGTTTTATTTGGTTGTAATTCAGTATAAAGGTGAGATTCATTCATTAGTTCATCAATTGATTAATGCATTCAACCAACCTTTATGAACATTTATTACTGGCAAAGCACTGTGCTAAAAACCAAGGGATCCATAAGGTCCTGGAAAGTTTATGGTCTTATTTTGGGAAAACAAGCATGTCAAACTCGTGGCTAGTGGGCCACATGCCTCGTTTATTTGGCATGTGGCCCGCTGCAGCGAGTTTGACATGCTTGGGCTAGAATGTTGCATAGCCTGGGGTTAACAAATGAGGGAGAGAAGGACAGGTGGGAGAACCAGGCCATTGAAGAGCACTTTACTTCCCAGTGAGCATTGAAGAATTCCTTGTTCTTTCCTCCTTTCTGCCCATTCTGTGGAGCCTCCTGCCAAGGCCACACAGGCCACACCCTTGGCAGGCCCTTGTGTGCAGCAGACAGAAGGAAAAAAGACCTGTCCTGGAGAGACAAGCGGCTGCCCTGGCAGGCTCCAGAGCTGCGCAGGAAGGCTTTCCTCTTGTACAAGCCAAGCCCAGTCGCTAAGCCTCTGAAAAACATCAAGCTGGCAGATTCTCAGGTTTTTGGAGTCAGAGACCTACGGTGGTGCTGCCAGCTCTGCCAGGTCTGTCCTTCTGAGGCTGGTGGGTGAGTCTAGATAGCGAGGCCCCTCCACCAGAGAATGACCCTACAGGGGCCCTGCGTGCCTTATTCATGAAGGCGTCTTCAGTAGCTGGTACAAGTTAGGTAATCTGTCAAATTTGTTGAAGTGATGGTAGAATTGATGTTTGAATTTCCAGTTCTTTGGGACTTGGACTGAAACCAGAGAAGCGCCAAAAATGGGGGAAGCAAGAAAAGAAGCCTTAGAGATACCCCAAGATGTGGAATAGTGTGCAGTTTCTCTGGGAAGGTTTCAAAAACAAACGAACAAATAAACATAAATTTTTTTGCATGTTGAATTTTACTAATGACTCTTCAAAGCGCTTAGGTATTAACTGCCCTTTTTCTCTAAAGATAGTCATGAACCCACATGCTGCTGCCTCCCAAAGTATAGTTGGGACAGAGGGGGAACCGGAAGGCAGATTTGTGATGGTTCTGGGCTTTGTTTCCAGGAAGGGAGGCAGAGAGATCACCACATCATCCCCAAATCCAGCACAGAGCTGGGCACACAGTGGGCACTCAGTGACCATACGCTGATGGTGGAGTGGAATGTATCATCCCTTCTATTGAGATATTTTCCCCGAGTGCTTGGCTGTGCTTCAATATCTACCACCCAGACAACCAGAACCTCCCTAACCCACCTTCCACGCCATCCCTTCCAGAGCTGAGCCCAGGGCTAAGGGCACCTGACGCAGATGAGCGTGCCTTTGGGTCCTGAAAGACAAAGCTAGGAGATGGCCAGGCCCAAGCATGGGGCAACGCCAGACACCACCCCCTGCCAGGTAAGCCTGCCACCTTAGCACTTTTACTCTCTCAGATGATTTTCAAGGTGTGTTTAGCAGCCTGGAACAAACTTATTGCCTTGGAGGCAAACCCAACCCATGACTATTTGGGATTAATTATCTCTCTTTCATTTGAGCCCAGCAACCTCTTAGCTGTATATAAAGGGATTTATCTTGCAGAGGTCTTCAGTGTTCTTCCCTCTTCCTCTGACTCTAGGCTTCCCTGCTGCACTCTAGAACTCTTCCTTCACCAAGTCTTCTCACCATGAACAGACAAGTCTGCAAGAAATCCTTCAGCAGCGGGAGCCAGGGCTTCTCTGGCCGCTCTGCTGTGGTCTCCGGCGGCAGCAGCAGGATGAGCTGTGTGGCCCGTTCAGGGGGAGCCAGTGGAGGAGCCTGTGGGTTCCGGAGCGGGGCAGGTGGCTTTGGCAGTCGCAGCCTCTACAACCTGGGTGGCAACAAGAGCATCTCCATCAGTGTGGCTGGTGGTTCCCGGACTGGTGGCTTTGGGGGAGGGCGTAGCAGCTGTGGCAGTGGCTTTGGAGGTGGCTTTGGAGGTGGCTATGGAGGTGGCTTTGGTGGTGGCAGAGGAATGGGAGGTGGCTTTGGAGGAGCTGGTGGCTTTGGAGGAGCTGGTGGCTTTGGAGGAGCTGGTGGCTTTGGTGGAGCTGGTGGCTTTGGAGGGTCTGGTGGCTTTGGAGGGGTTGGTGGCTTTGGTGGTCCTGGTGGTTTTGGCCCTGGTGGCTTTCCTGGGGGAATCCAGGAAGTGACTGTCAACCAGAGCCTTCTGCAGCCCCTCAATGTGGAGATCGACCCTCAGATTGGGCAGGTCAAGGCCCAGGAGCGGGAGCAGATCAAGACCCTCAACAACAAGTTTGCCTCCTTTATCGACAAGGTGATGAAGCTCTGACTGGACCCCATTTCTAGGCTGAGAACTTTGAGTATGACATTTAGACACAGTGTTTAGGATAAATTCTGGATGGGTGAGGCTGAGAGGGTGGGGTTAGGAAGCATTCTAGGGTCTGTGAACATGTGTAGAGCCAATAAGTTTATCCACATGAACATGTGAGTAGGAAAGATAGTGGTTCTCTATTTGGACTCAGACATCCCCAAGTCCTGCTTATCTGACTCTCTGCTCATGGCCAGGGCATTGACCACTGGCAAGGAAAGGTCTGACACAGAACTGGGGCTTTTCAAACATAAGCTGTTCTCTGAGGCTTTCCAGAGGACCTGTTCCCTCTATGTCTCTGTGCCAGGCAAAGGAGGTGGGTGCCCAAGAGAAGGGATTAAAGAGGCTTACATAGAACCTTAGTCCCAAGGGCTGCAGAGAAGCTGACAACCTCATCTGCACCCCTAATCAACCTTTCAGAAAGAGAGGGATGGTCAGTGACTTCCAGGCTAGGATAGCTCACACTGGCTATCGCTCTCCTGTCATGATGATTATGGCATTTCAATCAGTATCAGTTCCCAGTGACTCACATCCTTGAAAACTGGAGTGTCAATGGAGCCCCTAGATGAGGGACAGTTAAGTACAGTTTTGCAGAGTGCAGTGTATTTTTGGAAGTTATGATAGAGTCACAAAATCCCTGGGAACACTGAAGGGTCATCTTTACTTCTATGTCCAGGCAGAGCTCATTTCAGTTTCCTTGTCCATCTTTCCTCCTTCTGTAACTTTCCAAACCATGCTGCATCCTTAGTAGCCTGACTGATGGGACTGTCTGACCATATCTTCTCCAGCTACAGTAGAAGCCTATCTTCATGTCCTTTCTAGGCCTTTGTGCTGGGATATGGGCAGATACAGACACCTGTCTTACCTGAGCCAAGGCCCCTCTGATCCTTTGCCTGATGTTTTCTTCAATGCATTGCAGGTACGGTTCCTGGAGCAACAGAACAAGGTTCTGGAGACCAAGTGGAACTTGCTCCAACAACAGGGCACCAATTCCATCACAGGCACCAACAATCTTGAACCCCTTTTTGAGAACTATATCAGCTCCCAGCGAAGCTACTTGGACAGCATCCTGGGAGAGAGAGGCCGCCTGGACTCAGAGCTAAGGAACATGCAGGACCTGGTGGAGGACTTCAAGAAGAAGTGAGTGACAAGAGCAGGAGTGGGCAGATGCCATGGGCCAACCTGTCTCAGAGTCCCAGCCCTTACTGCATTCCTCCTGTCTGCTGGCCAGTAGTATCAGTCTATTTTCCTCTCCTTATTGTCATAGGGGGTAGTTTGGTTCATTAGGTTCCCTTTTCAACTTCCTTCCTTAAGGATAGTCCTTTACAAATGAAATTGTGGCAAGCAGGATGAGTGTAGAGTTGAGAGAGCACTTCTTCAGGAGCCAGGTTGGGGAAGATCCTGGTTCTAGGATCTGGAGGATGATGGGACAACTCATGGTGTGTTGACCAACCATCCTGGTCTGCCCAGGACAAGGGACTTACAGTGTTAAAACTGAGATAGTATGCATGGACAAATTGAATGATTGGCCCTCTTAACTAATAGGGAGGTAGTAAGAAGGATATGTTCATCTAAGTGGGTTGGGAGAGGGACAGAGGGCTGGAAGAGATGAGCTTTCAGAGTTTCAGAGAAGAGTGGTGTTTATGACTACCTCAAAATTCAACCTCAGTTATTTCTTTTTAACTCTTACAGATATGAGGATGAAATCAATAAGCGTACAGCTGCTGAGAATGAATTTGTGACCCTAAAGAAGGTAAGGGCTGTGTATGAAGTTCCTGGGGCTTGTAGGTGCAGATTTCTGGCTGCTTTGGAGGAAATCTCCTTACTCCATTGCTACAGAGCCACCAAGTTCAGACAGTTGGAGAAAAAAAAAAAGAAACCAGGTTCATCTTAGTCTGGAAAGATTCCTCAGTGATTCAGTTCATTTGTTTTTAGTTTTTGAATAGGGTTGAACTTAAACCTCCCCAGTGAGATGTGAATCATTTCTTTATGTGGAGACCAGCCTCAGACAAGGACCAATCAATCACCAGCCTTGGTCCTCCTGATTCTTTCTTGCTGTGATCATGGTTTGTTGTTTGGTCCTTGGGAGAATAAGGCCTCCATGCTTCTTTCTTTCTCAGGATGTGGATGCCACCTACATGAATAAGGTAGAGCTTCAGGCCAAGGTGGATGCCTTAATGGATGAGGTCAACTTCCTAAGGACCCTCTATGATATGGTAAAGATGTTTCTTACTAAGAGGGAGAGAGAAGGAGGGTGAGATGTTTACAGATTTGAGGCTCAGACATTTAGTATTAAAGCCTGGAAAGACTGAGCTTAGAAATAAAGTTTCTTGTTAGGGTTCTGCAGGATGGGCTGCAGACATGGGGTTTTCTCAGGGGCTAGGGAACATGATGGGGCTGAGTACACATTCAGAGCTGAGTCAGTGAATGGGATTGTTAATCAAGAGTCTCTCTGGGCCTCTTGTTGTAGAGGCCCGAGAGTGAGCATATCTCTCTGTGTTGGCAGGAGCTGTCCCAGATGCAGAGCCACGTCAGTGACACTTCTGTGGTTTTGTCCATGGACAACAACCGCTGCCTGGACCTGGACAGCATCATTGCTGAAGTCAAGGCCCAGTATGAGGAGATTGCCCAGAGGAGCAAGGCCGAGGCTGAGGCCCTGTACCAGACCAAGGTGGGAGCTGGGCACCTCTCAGAGGATCCATTGAGGGCCTCAGGGAGTCTGAGGCCTGTGGGGCTGCTGGGTGATGAGTTCCCAGTGTCACTGGGTAGACCCCTCTTGGTTCTACTCTCTGAAGACATCCCTCTAATGGTTGGTTGTTTAGCTTCTAGAAAGTGCTGCCCCTGGGGGAGGTGGTTTCACTGTCCCCTGCCATGACACATGGGACTGACTCTAGCCTGCTCAAGGACTGCAGGATAGAAGAACCTTCTATCATGACAAACTAGATGTTCTTTTCCCTGCTGCCTCAGAGATGTCTCTGCTGAAACATAACTCAATGTCATTTTAACAAATGCTTACTAAGCACCTCAAGGTTGGGTGGGTTTAGAAATAGAGAAACAAATCAGGCAAAACTGCATGAACACCTTCTTTTCCCTTCTGTTCTTCAGTTGGGAGAGCTGCAGACCACAGCTGGCAGACATGGGGATGACCTGAAGAGCACCAAGAGTGATATCATGGAGCTCAACAGGATGATCCAGAGGCTGCGGGCCGAGATTGAGAACGTTAAGAAGCAGGTGGGATGGTAATGAATGCTAGTGCCTGGGATGACTGGTGAGGGGTGTGGGCTAGAATATCAGGATTCACAGTTTGAAATGGACTTCTGGGTTCATCTCAGGCAGCAGTGGCTTCTAGGGAGTTCAAACACCAAGCCAGTCTAGATGGCTGGTAATCCACAAGAGAAATATCTCCATGGATGAATACAAGATAGAAGTGCTATCGAAGAGATGATGTTGCCTGACTTTAACTTTTGCTCTAGGATAATCTATTCTAAGACTCAGAGAATAGATTATCTGGGACTCTCCTACTAGGCCCATCACTTCTACCTCCTTCTTTCCCAGAATGCCAACCTTCAGGCAGCAATCTCGGAAGCTGAGCAGCGTGGGGAAATGGCTCTCAAGGATGCCAATGCCAAGCTTCAAGAGCTGCAGGCTGCCCTACAGCAGGCCAAGGATGACATGGCCCGGCTGCTGCGTGACTACCAGGAGTTGATGAATGTCAAGCTGGCCTTGGACGTGGAGATTGCCACCTACCGCAAGCTGCTAGAAGGCGAGGAGTGCAGGTGGGTCTCCAATTCCAACTCCCCTGATCCTGCTGAGGGTAGATAAGTGACCAAGTATATGGAGATGAAGGACTGCTGTGTAGAGAGAGCCCCCCACCCCCACCTTCCACAGGCCTTGCAGAAAAGCACTTGTGGTTACTAGCCCACTTTCACCACGGTTAGTCAAAGCACATGTGTAATTAATGTGTATAGGGTCTCTTTGTTGAGGCCCATAGAAGGGTGGAAAAAGGGGACTGATCTGCTAGGCTTCTGAATTCAGTTCCAGTTGTGTTATTCATCACCTTCACTCATGGACTTGTTGGAAATTTGCTTTGCGATGGTGGAATTTTCTCTTGCTTTTTCATACAGGATGTCTGGAGAGTGCCAGAATGCTGTCAGCATCTGTAAGTAGCCAAAGTAACCCTGATAATGAGAGCTGATGTTGAAATATTAGTAATATTACAGGGCAGTAGCAACTAATTAAAATATTTCTATGGAAGTTGGAGATGGTGGAAGGGGCAACAGATATGATTTTGTTATTGTTCTGGGTCCAGGGCACTATCAATAAGTCTGTAGAATGGGGAATATCCAATAGGAAGCCTGTTAATGGGAGGATAAATTATGATTAATTTCCAAGAGTGTCAAGAGTTGATCAAATGCAGAAGGAACCACAGGACAACTCATGATGTTTTAAAACTATGGGGCTGAACATCTATGACATTAGACTGTATTACAATGATCAATCATCTTGAGCCCAGAGGGTCATTAATTATAATAGTGTCCTGGGCACTGATCCCTGTACTGTCCTCTCCCCTGCAGCTGTGGTCAGCAGCAGCAACACAACCTCGGCCTCTGCAGGCGGTTTTGGCGGTGGCTTCGGTGTAGGCGGGGGAGCAGGCAGTGGATTTGGTGGAAGCAGCGGATTCGGCGGAAGCAGTGGCTTTGGAAGTGGCAGTGGATTCGGAGGAGGCAGTGGATTCGGTGGAGGCAGTGGCTTTGGAGGCGGCAGCAGCTTTGGCTCTGGCTCCGGGGGTCGCTGTGGGGTCAGTGGAGGAGGTTTCAGTTCTGGCAGCAACCGGGGTGGCAGCGTCAAGTTCTCCCAGTCCTCCCAGCGCTGCTCCAAATAAATAATGAGCATAGGCACCATCGCTAGAGCGCCTCTAGTCCCCATCAGCTCCTCCCCTACGACAGACAGCTGCTCTTTGGATTTAGAAGACTGGGGCCTCATGCTCCTCCATCTAGATCCCTGGCCAACTGCAGCCAAGGAATTTCACTCTCTCTGGCTCCAGTCTGGGCATGCGATTGTCCAGGTGTGGCCTTAGCTGCCACCTTCTGTTGCCCTTGGGGTCCCCTCCCTGGGTGGAATGGTCCCCACAGTTCTGAGGTGTCTGACACACAGACTCCTCTACCCATCTGTTCTGTCACCAATAAAGTGCATTGTGTTTCACTTCAGGCCTCTGAGTCCTCTCTGGAGGCCTTTCTCCCCGCCTGGACTGACTTCTCCATTCTCTCCCAGGGTGGGCTGTGTGTGCACCAAACCAAGGCAGTTGGTCCCCACTGTCCATTACATGGGATCCAAATGGGCAATATCTGACTCATTTATTCTTTGATCAGGGGGAAGGGCGGGGGCACACCCCAGGAGGCCCTGTGGCCTCACAGTTCAAAGGGGGAAGGCTGTATCATGCAGACATCCATATCATCCTTGCTTTCTCTCATTGGGGGAACCAAAGAGGACCTTGACTCGCTGAGGGACTTGGGGACAGTGGATTTCTTTCCTTGGTGCTGCCCCCACTCCAGTCGACATTCTGAAAACTTTCCCTCAAAAGTGCACCCAGGAAAGGATGAGGTGCTAGAACTCCAGGTTGCAGGGATTTCTGAGAGCTAGCTACCTCAAAGTCTGACCCACAGAACCCCAGTCTGTTGGAAGCTCTGCAAAACAGGTTCCCTGTCCATTAAATCTTCCCTCTTTGGAGCCCATATTAGAGGTCTAAGAAGTCTTGTAGCAAAGAATACCTGTTAGCTACCTTTAACCCAGCATATTCCAAATGCCTCCCAACCCTCTTCCTTGCAAACAACTATTAACCGCTCTCAGAAAACGTCCTGCACCTGAGCACTGTCTGCATGTATTCTGGGCTCCCAGGTGTGTGCCCAACCATGGGAGCTCTTGGTGTCTGCCCTGTACCAGGAAGCCCTGATGCAGCGTTAACATGGGAGTGCTGTCTGGAAGGTCAAGGGTGGATGGGACTCAGGCACAAGGAAGCCAAAAACTTCATTTGTGAACAAGAAGACTGAGGCTCCAAAAGGTGGAGTGGCTTGCTTAGGCTCTTCAAGCATCTGATGGTGTGAGCCGAGGTACATCCAAGTATCTGAGTCCAGAGCTCCTTCCACCTCCCCACACTGTTTCGGAGGCTGTGTTGCTGCCCTTCTTGCTTGGCTGGTTGCCTGGGGACCCACAGAACATGCAGGCAATAAAGTAGAAATGCTTAGCCAGGCCAGGACAGGGAAGCAATGCTTCCATCTTAGGCCAAAGCTGAATTTATCTCAGAGAAGAAGGGTGACAATTAAATAAGCAAAGAAAACCATTAATGGAGGCTGTAAGAAATCCGGGTGGGAATCCCATGTCCACGTTTGGCAGAGCAGTTCCGTCAGTGACAGTTCCATTCTGATCCCCAGAAAGGCTCTTTGAAGAAGATGGGATTTAGGAGTTGTTGCCTCATTGCGGGATGCCTTTTCTGGCTGGTATCGCTCTGTGGACAAAGAGAGATAAGCAGGGAGAGTCAATGCCTGCCCCAGCTCAGAGAATTGGTCCTACAGGAATGTGCTGGGCCAACTATGGGATAGTTGTGTCACCCTGGATGAAGTCATTATTAACAAGTTCCTTCCTTCAACCACCATTCATTAATGTTCACTTGCTGGCACTGGGCTAAAAGGAGATGCACTGGTGAGCAAAAGTAAGATTTCACCTCCAGCTCTCATTTCAGTGAGAGAGACCAACAACAACGAAATGAATAAAATAACTTTAAGTTGTGATTGAGTGTATGAAAAAAGAAACCAGGGCTAAATTGGAGAAATGACAGGACTTGTTAATGAATTGGATGCTGGGGGTGAGGGTGTATAGGAGAGGGAAGATTTAACCAGGATGCCAGTTTCCCAGTGAAAGCAAGTGGGGGGCTGGTGATTCCATCTACTGAGGTAAGAGGAGGTGGCATGGGTCTGAGGAGGAACCCAGGACCTTGCTTTGAGCTTCTCAAGAGACAGCAAATGGAGATACTGAGACTAAAGTTGGAGATGTGAGTGTGGATTCATAAGGAAGGCTGGTCAGGTCTAGCGGCTCACATTTGGACATCATCAGTGTGAGGATAGCTAAGGTGGTTCCAAAAGACATGGAACTGGTGAGCTCTCCCAGAAAGGGAAGAGCAGGGTACCCAGGCTGAGCTCCAAGGAAGCCCAGAATTTAGAGTGAGGGAGAGGAGACAGCCAGCCAGGTAATAGAGCTTGGTCTGGGTTTTCCAGAATGCCTCCACCTAAGAGGTCAAGGGTTTCTAAATTGGTTCCAAGGGAAACCCAGAACAGGCTCAGTCTTCCTTGGGACACTGCCCACTCATCTCAAGGCACATATTCAGACTCGTTTTTGCTGCTCCTCCCTGTACTCTAACCAATGCCTACTGGCCCCTGTTCATTCTGTGGGGGTTTATGAGTGACTCCTCTCCCCGCCCCCACTACTTAAGTAGCCCTCTAGTGACAGTGGGGAATCCATGCAACTTCTCAAAGGAGAGAGTAGCCAGAGGTAGCCTGGCTCAAGAGGAATGGCACCATGGAGAGGGCTATTTCTAGGAGGAGTTATCAGGCCAGAAGAATGGCCAGGCAGGTGAACTTGGTTCCAGAGCTGAGACTGAAGGAATTAATTCCATGTTTGGCTGGATATTCTCAGCCCAGCCCTGACCATTTCTAATTCAGGCTGAAACACCTCCAGGGAACTTTACCTGGTTCTGAGTGCTCTCTCTTCCTTTTACCTCAGCATTTACAGAATTTCTTTGTATGTCAGCTTTTCAAGTGCTCTTTAGCTGCTGGGCTTGGGTTTGCTTTCTTTTACTTGTCTAGACTTTTCATTCTTTGAGTAGGGTACAAGTTGGTGCTGTGTTGTCCATTCTTGTCCTATCCTATAAAGCATGTTTTTTTTTTCTTTTTTACTGAGGTTGTTGAATAATGCTGACTTGTATGCCTGGGCCCTAGTCTGGGATTTGGGGCCATTGGCCTTTGCCTCTCTCTGCTTTGTTCCACATCTCTCATCCTTGGGTGTGGAGTGATACATCTTCTTGTGATGACACAGAGGGCACAACTTATATCCCCCTATTCCTACCCCCATTCATTCCTCTCTGCCACTCCCCTCTTGAGCCCCCTCCCCCAATTGGTAAGAACACTGAAAACAGCACCTTCCTGTTCTATGAGCTTGTTGACGCACTGGTTCACCCATCCTTTTATGTTAAGGAGACATAGGTGTGTTTTAAGATTCAGGTTATTTCCTTCTGGGATGCAGGCTACACTACAGGCCGGAGCAAGTATCAACAGTGATGGTGACACAGTCATAAAAGACTCAGTTAAGAAAATTAGGGGATTGTTTCTCACAAGAATCTGCCTATGGATAATCCAGCCACAACTGTTGATGATCGAAGTTTGACTATACAGCTTTGGGTAATTTGTAGGTAAATCTCTATATGACCCTTCTCTGTTTTGTCTAGGGAAGGGTGGAGTTTTTGTTAGCCAATCACCAGAAATCTCATCTTTTGGGATTTGGGCTGCCCCTTCTCTCTGCCTTCTCAGCACCTTAGCCAAAATACATTCTCTCTGCAGCCGAGACTAGGAATGTAGACACCTTGCAACAATCTTGGGATGACTGAAAAAAACTCCAAAGACCTCCTTCACTTATTTTTTCTATATCCTGTACAAGCCCCTCTGGCATTCAATCTGCTTACTGCAAATCTCTTTTGTGCCTAAAATCAATATAATCACCACCAACACTTCCACCTAGGCTAAAGGCTAAAGGCTAGTTGGTTATCCTAACCACTGATGGGGATATAATGGGAGCAGTCTGATACTCTTGGAATCTATGGTGACATCACCAAATGGTGACAGCTTCATCAACTGCTAGAGAAGACGGGGCAAGGAAGGAGAGCTCTAGGTGGCAATAAAGCAGTGATTCTCAGTGGGGCCATTCCACTCCCCCAGGGACCATATGGCAACGCCTAGTGACAGTTTTGGCTGTCACAACTAGAGGAGTGCCACTGGCATCTAGAGGGTAGAGGCCTCATTGCTACTAAACATCCTACAATGCACAGAACAGGCCCCACCACAAAGAATTCTCTAGTCTCAAATGCCAATAGAGCTTGTTGGGAAACCCTGCACCCAAGCAAGAGGTCATTTCCTTCGCCCCTCTCCTTAGGCAAGGACTGTGGCTGTGATATTGGTTATAACTGAGCTGAATAGAAACCATTCTGAATTTGAGGGACATATACATATTTAGAAGTTTGTTTGTTTTAAAATGGAAAAGCCCTTTTATTCTGGGCAAAGACATAGGAAACAAGCCAGGTGAACATGTGGCCTTATGGGAGTACTTTCAAGACTTGGGCCTGCAAAACTGGTGTGAACTCGGCTAGTTGATGCCTCTCTGCCTTTGATAAACTGTTCCCCTGGCCAGGAATACTCATTCTACCTTCAGTTTTTTTGACTAGCCCTGATTTCTCATTGACGATCACTCAGGCATTGCCTCTTGAAAGCTTTCCTGGACCTTCCACGTGGCACTGAATGTCTGTTGGTGTTCCCATTGTCCTCTGTTAGTCTCTTTGTACCACTCACTAAATTATATTAAAATAACTAGTTTCAGTGTCTGCTCTCCATACTAGAATGGAAGTGACTGATGTGCCTTCTTCATCTTTGTGCCTCTCAATGTCCAGCACAGTGCTTGGCACATACTAGACACTCTGAATGTCACTGAGCTAATGAGATATTTGAAAAGGACAGGGGAGACTTAAATGCAATTGCTGTCCTGACATTTAACAACATGATTAAACTACTAACATTTTTTCGGTTCTTAATGGTGCAAGTCATACACTGGACATTTTGCACATCATTGCATTTAATCCACACAATCACCATAGGAGACAGGTGGTAATTATCCTCATTTTCCAGATGAGGAAACTGGAGCTTAGAGGCAGGGTACCATTAACATGTCTGGCATCAGAAAGGAAGTGGCAGATCTGGGCCTCACATCCAAAGCTTACACTGTAACCACTGTGTTATGCTGCTGAATGGGGCTGGCTGACTTCTTCTCCGCCCCCTGGATGCCCTCTTGTACCAGCTCTGGCACATGGTGCTAACAGCTTGCTAGAATCTTGAGGAGCCAGAAACCAATCTTGAAGTTCCTATATTAGCAGGAGAGGTTTCTCCAACTGAGGCCCTGTGAGGGTG
The DNA here is from genome assembly GCF_000147115.1 of Myotis lucifugus. Taxonomy (NCBI): domain Eukaryota; kingdom Metazoa; phylum Chordata; class Mammalia; order Chiroptera; family Vespertilionidae; genus Myotis; species Myotis lucifugus. Next base: position 1,373,969 of record NW_005871208.1, on the reverse strand, counting down.
GGTGGGCCACCATCAACTCCAGAGAGCTCTGATCTCCAGCAGAGAAGTCAGAGAGACTGATCGGGGAAATACCTTGATAATGATAGGTGTTTCTCTTTGATGCCAAAGAAGAATTTGTAGGTTTAAACCTCTTTCAGCAACACAGTTGATGCTTCAAGGCCCATCTGTCCACCATATTCTATGGGTGGACTCTTTAAATGTCAAAGTGAACTCCTCACTCTTGGATGATGTGCTTTGACTTGCAGAAGCCCACATAGATACAAATGATCCATGAGTTTATGACAGGTTTTGGAGTTGGATAGTTTGATTAAAATCTGAGCTCAGTCAGCAGATTGATTTGGGGAAACTTAATAAACCTCACTAAACTTGTCCTTATTTGTAAAATGGGAATAAAAGTCTCGACGTTGCAGTTTTTATGACAATTAGAAACGATACTAATTCAATGACTGGTAAATGGCAGGCACTCAATGTCAGCCATTTTTACATATTTTTCACAGACAGGTGAAAGAAGCAAGGATTTGAAGGAGGAAATTATGTTCACTAAGTCCTAATCCCCATAATTATGGGAAGTATGCAGTAGCTCAATAAATATTTGATTGATTGATGGCTTGCATTACTGACGAGCCCAGAGTGGGAAACTGGCCTGGCCAGGCAGGAGAGAATGGCTTTTATGTAACTCTCTATTCAGAAGCTGTGATTCCTTACAATTTTATGCAGAAACCAGACTTCAATTCTGCATTGGCCTTAAACAGGGCTACCCCTTAGAACTCTTTCCTCCCCTGCAGCCTCCAAACTGACAACTTCTAGAAGGGCTTTGTACCTCGCATCGCCATTATCATCACAAGGGCTGCTAAGTGCTGAGCACTGCCCTGTGTAAGGGCTTTCTAACACTACCTCCTGTAGTCCTCTGCTGCCTGATGAGGAGGCTATGCTAATCCCAATTTACAGACCAGAAAACTGAGGCCTGAGGGTAAAAAAACTTCCTGGAGGCCATGTAACTGAAAAGTGCAGAGGCTGAGCTTTGAACACAGGCCTAACTCGAAGGACTCTATGTTTTCCACTCTTCCAAGTTGCAAGGAAAGAGAAGGAGGAGGTGTTGTCATTTGAGTTCCAGAAAATCCAGCATACCAATGAAAATGGATGAGGCCCCTTTCCCATGGAGCTCCCTGAAGGAAGGTCAATGACTTTGGGAAGACCCATCAAGATCCATGGCTGGTGAGAAATATACATCGATAGGCGAATTGGTCCTCAGGGACCTTCTTCATTTTCCAGCATCCTAGAGCCCTTCTCTCTGCATCTGCAACATGCAGGCCTTAGTCTACTCTTGGCTTCCTCTGTCTTTCTCACTTGGAGCAAGTGCTTTCTCTACAGAAATGAAGCAAGTCTTCTTGACCTTATGCCTTAACCATGACTGCCCTGTCTGCACATTCCCACTCTGGACATGATAGTTGGACCAGTGTTTCTCTGAGTATACTCAACTGCATGTTAATAGGGGTCAAGATAGAATGGTTTTATTGTTAAGTTTGTTTGGGAAGCTCTGATCAAGTAAATGTAAATGATTCTTTTCTACAGGACTTCTCAGGGCATTTAATATGTAAATGAGCTTTATTAAAACCCCAAGAGAAAACTATAGAATTTTCATTACCCAAATTTATTTGACCACAGAATCTTTTCATCAAGACAATCTTAGGGCATAGAATTCTGCTCTAGACAAGCCCCAGGAGAGAATCTAGTACCAGATAAGGATTTAAGGGTGAGTTGAAGAGTTATTTTCACCAAGTCTGGATAGAAGACCAGAATTAGAATAAATTGTTATTGCTAACAACTAAGACTTAGTAACTGAAGGATTTAGCTTACTTTTTAACAATCTTTAGTTATGAAGGGAGCTAGCCCTATATGTAATATATTTTTACAGTTCATTTGTTAAAATTATTTAGTTGTGATATGCTTTTATTTTAACATGATAAAAAGGAGAAAATAATAGTAATTTTTAGTCCAGGGACAGCATAACCAGTATGATTGTTCATTTTTCTTTTTTGGAGAACAGATTAATAATGACCTAGAAAATTGGATCTGCGAATCCACACACATAAAGGAGCATGTAACTCTCACCCCTTCATCCTCGGCTCCAGGTGGAGAGGGATGTCTGCTTACTTTGACCTACAGGTAATGGCCACTGTCTGATAATACCTCCACTCACAATTACATGACAAACCACTCTTAAGTATTCTGACTGTAGTGAATACCAGAGAGCAATTTGGTTAGAGGAAATAACTCTGCATGGTGACAATTGCCCCTATTTTATAGATGAGGAAGTAGGGACCCAGAGCACTTAGCCACTTGGCTACCTTCACACAGAAGGTTCTGCAGGTGAGTGACTAGAACTCAGACTGTTGACAGCAGGCAGATCATTTAGACGCCACTGCTCTAAAAGATCCTGCAGTGAGTAAGAAAAATGCTGCCAACGATGCTAACTCTGTATATTTCCAGCAGTTTCAATCAACTGCTAAGAAAACAACCCCAACCTGCTAAATAAGATGATGCTTTGGCAGGCTCTGGAGACATGGATTAGGAGAACCCAACCCAAACCATGTTTTTGTGATCTGCCCATCGCTTCTCTCCGTCCCTCTTCTTCAGCGTATGCTGGGGTGGCAGAGATGAGCCACACTTAGGAGGCTGCCACTGCTGCCTCAGCACTGCAGCCAAGGGAGGGGAGGGGCATCGGAAACACTGATGTCTGTCCTTGTTTGCTTTGGGCTCTCACCTGGGGCTTCAGGTGAGCCTGGCTCAACCTTTTTCCTAGGGAGGGCATTTGATCTACTTTTAAAGGAATTTTAAAGATTATGCATAAAGACCTCAACAAGAGAGATTGGCACTCAATTAATGGGTGGAGTAAATGTCTCAAAGAAGAACCCAACACAGAATCCCCTTCTTGGATTCTCTGGATGAATAGTGTTTTTAAAAAATCTAAACATTTGCTGCTGGACACTATTTAAATATCAAAACAATCCTGCAAGTGGGGTAGAATCCTCATTTTACAAATAAGGAAAGAGTGGCTCAAAGAGGTCAAGGCCCTTGTCTAAGGTCACCACAGAGTGAGAGGTAGACAAGGGGTATGAACCCAGATCTTCCGAAGTCCATGATGACAGGCTTTCTGTTAGACCACAGGTACCTTACTCTTGTGTAGCTTTTAGTAAATTTTAAAGGACTTTCACTTATATTTATCCAGTGAGGCTCATCATCAACCAGTGAGTAGGAAGGGCTTTGACAGGTCAGAACAGACTGTGTGTTAAATCACAGTCCAAGGTCACCCAACCCAAATCCATCATAGCAGAGGTCTTGCTCTCTACTCTCCCAGCGTGGTTTTCTTACTCTGCATTCACACTCAGCTTCCTTTCCCTACCATCCATTCATGAGTTTCTCAAGGGGGCAAAATTGTTTTGAGTATAGCTGAGGCCAGACATGTTATTCCCTTCCCCAATCTCTCCAAATACTGAGCATTGATTTAGTTGTTTAATACTCATAATAACCCCACAAAGTACATGCTATTGTCATCCCCATTTTATAGTTGAGGAAACCAAGACACATAAAAGTTAAATAACTTGTCCAGGTCAAAGAGCTAGTGAGTGGTAGAACTGGCTCTAGACAAACTGCAGAGCAGAGAATCAAGAATTAGCTGCAGAGTACTTAAAATTGCTTAACTTGGGTTTCTTCAGGGTATTTTAGACCTGCCCCAGACTATCTAGAAACCTTCCCCAAAAGACAGAGTGCTTGCTGCTCATCTGATTGGAGTTCTGGAGATATACCAACCACCTATTTCTGGGGAGTCTAGAATCACTCCCCTTTACTCCTGTCATACCTTATGAAGTTCCTATATATAGATAACAACATGAGAATTTGCTCTAGCTATGTGTGGCATGGTTGAGTGTGGAGGTGGATTGCATGAGGATGAGGGACAGTTGAGCTGTAGTAAGTTAGAGCAGCAATGTGTCAGTGTACCCACTCTACCACCAAGGGTCCTTCACCTCCTCCCCCTCCCCCCTCCCCCCACTTCCCGGCCCTGATGGAATAGTCATAGTCTAGACCAGTGCTGCCCAAACTTCCCTGGTCATAGGGATTACCTGGAGGGCTTGTTAAAAATATAGACATGCAAGCCCTTTCTCTGGAGATTTTCATTCCATAAGACTGGGGTGGGACCTGGGTATAGATATTTATATTCTTAGACACTGGTCATCAGCCAGTTACCACATGTTTGTGTTATGTTTACCCTATGCAAGAAGCTGGAGGTTTAGAATGAATAGGACTCAGTTCCCTCCTTCAGTGAGCTCAGGGCCAAGAGGGATACTGACAAATGAAGAGATAAGTATACATTAAATCAGGGCCATGGTGGGAAAAGTACAGGGTATGGTGGGAGAACAGGGAGGGGCATCTAACTCAGACCAGATGGTGAAGGGGACAGGAGATCCTAAGGTCACCAGCTCTGATACAGCACACACTCTTATCTTAAGTTGAATGGGGTCTTTGAGCTGACTCCATCAGCCAACTAAAGAATGCTCACACTCTCTCCTCTCTTGCTTCCTGATCCAGAAATCATCTGCTGTTGATCTAGGATGGTGGTGGAGGGGTTTGGTCTGAGACTCCTCCTTGTCCATGTCTCCTTCTTCTTTCCAAGCCTCACACTTGCTTGCTTCGTATATGGCTTTCACTTTTCTCATGGGTCAGACATTTTATCTCCACTTTTGTTTCCCATGAGCAACACTTCTTAGCTCATATGGTAGGCTGGCTTAAACAGATGTCCTTGGCTGAGGTGAGGCTAGAGTACACCCTGTAGGGCCAGCATACTTTTCATCCCCCTCCCCCAACCCCAAGCCCTCCTCTGGGTATTTCTCTGAAGAGGTGGGCACAGATCACAGATGACATGTCATTGGACAGTGGCACTCTGGCACTACAGGAAGGCACTCAGCCCACCTGGAAGAGGTTGTCTCCTCCTCACTCTTGTGTCATGGAGCTCAGTGGCTCTTGATTCCCTGGTGTCAAAACTCAACTCATCCTGCTGGATCAGGTGCTGTTTGTCTTCCCTAAGACCCTTGAGGAAATCACATGAAGGGAGGGTGGAGAGCTCCAGTCTTTTGTCAACCACGGCAGGTTTGGGTGATTAAGCTAAGAAAGCAAAGTCGTTTTGGTCCAGAGGATTATTTTTGAGGTGTGTTGGGAACTTAGAAATAACTTATTGCCTGGAAGGCAAACCAAACCCAAGATGACTCTCAGCTAATTGCTGGCCTCTCCTTCTTCCAAGCAAACTGCTTGGTATATAAAGGCCAGTCTCCTCTGTTGTCCTCATCCTCTGTCTTCATCCCTCTCTGCTCTTGCTAAGTGATTGCTAGCTCACCTCCAAGCTCTCACCATGAACAAACAAGTCTGCAAGAAATCCTTCAGCGGTGGGAGCCAGGGCTTCTCTGGCCGCTCTGCTGTGGTCTCCGGCGGCAGCAGCAGGATGAGCTGTGTGGCCCGTTCAGGGGGAGCCAGTGGAGGAGCCTGTGGGTTCCGGAGCGGGGCAGGTGGCTTTGGCAGTCGCAGCCTCTACAACCTGGGTGGCAACAAGAGCATCTCCATCAGTGTGGCTGGTGGTTCCCGGACTGGTGGCTTTGGGGGAGGGCGTAGCAGCTGTGGCAGTGGCTTTGGAGGTGGCTATGGAGGTGGCTTTGGTGGTGGCAGAGGAATGGGAGGTGGCTTTGGAGGGACTGGTGGCTTTGGAGGAGCTGGTGGTTTTGGAGGGGTTGGTGGCTTTGGAGGAGCTGGTGGCTTTGGTGGAGCTGGTGGCTTTGGTGGAGCTGGTGGCTTTGGTGGAGCTGGTGGCTTTGGTGGTCCTGGTGGTTTTGGCCCTGGTGGCTTTCCTGGGGGAATCCAGGAAGTGACTGTCAACCAGAGTCTTCTGCAGCCCCTCAATGTGGAGATCGACCCTCAGATTGGGCAGGTCAAGGCCCAGGAGCGGGAGCAGATCAAGACCCTCAACAACAAGTTTGCCTCCTTTATCGACAAGGTGAGGGAAAAGCCCAGGGGCGTCATAGAGGGTTTGGGCCACCCAGGGGGTTGGTATGGAAAGATGCAGTGGGATCTGCCTGGCTTAGAGGCAGGGGTGTGGCTTCTTGTCATAGTTCTGCCTTGGTCCCTACAAGACAGTGAGCCTGCCTCTTTTGCTCTTTGGGTCCTTTTTTCCCAGCGATAAAAGGCAGTAGGAATCTGACTCCTGATTTACTTCTAGGGCTAGGACCAGGAAAAATGAGGTGAGGGTCCAAATATGCGTTTAGTTCTTGTTAAGAATAGGGCATTAACTATGATACGATAATAGCTAATTTTCAATTACTCTTAAAAAGTAATTGTGAAAATCTAAACTGGCTGGTAATTAAGCTTGCACTAGTAGAAATCTTGGGACTTTCTCTCAATGACAGTATTGGCAACTGACTTACCTTCTCAATGGTGCTGTGCTTTAGCTGCTATTAAATTGAGGGGTCCATGCTGGTACAGGGGAGGGTGTGCTTGGTCTGGAGGATGAACCTGGGATTGGAAGTTAAACCTAGATTACCTGTAAGTCTAAAGAAAATCCAAAACAACCTGAGAAAAGTTAGACCTCATTGACTGTTTTCTCTGCCTGTATAGAGGTGAATAAGTTTTTAATAATAAATAACTTTATTTATGCTTCCCTCCTTTAGTTGTATTCTGAAGGATCTCAATAGACTAGAGAAGTGCTTGGTTTGACTCTTAGCTTTGTGTCTTAGTAGCCACATCACTTTGGGCAACTTAATTAAGCTCAGGTTCCTTATCTACAAAATGGGGATAATAACATCCCCTTTATAGGTGGTTGTGAGGATTAAATGAGAGGAAATATGTGAAAATAGGTATAGAGTAAGCACTTAATATTCTAGCTCTCCCTTTTCTAAAACTTCATCTTTCCCAAATTCCAAAAAAAAAACAACAACTCCAAAACAAAACCAAAACAAAAAACCCAATAAACAAAACAACAACAAAAACCCAGAAGCTATTGCAGTTAAAAATAACTGGGTTCATGCTCCTTATTTCTACCCTTTGGGATGCAGGTGCGGTTCCTGGAACAGCAGAACAAGGTCCTGGAAACCAAATGGAATCTGCTCCAGCAGCAGACCACAGGCTCCGGTTCGGGCCCCAACAACCTGGAGCCTTTCTTCGAATCCTACATCAGCTTCCTGCGCAGGCAGCTGGACTTGGCTCTGGGGGAGAGGGGGAGCCTGGAAGGCGAGCTGAAGAACATGCAGGTCCTGGTGGAAGACTTCAAAAAGAAGTGAGGCCCCAACTGGACACTTTCCTTTTCTGGGGGATTAGCAGGGAGGACTGGCCCCACTTTGGGATTTTAACTGTTCCCGACTGCACCTTCATGCAACACCTTGGATGGTTTATTGAGGAAAACATGACCAAGCGGAAGAGGGTGAGAGGGTGGGGACTGAGACTTCTAGGAGGTAATTATGACATGTTTTTCAGTCTCAAGGCAGGCTCCCTCCTATACCAGCCCAGATGCGCAGGAGAGCCTCCCAGAGTTTGAAGCTCTTTAGGATGAAGAGCCCTACACACTTAACTGTACATAGGAATCCCCTTGGAAGTTTGTAAAAAATGCACATTCCTGTGCTCTGGTCCTAGACATCCAGGATCAGTGGGTATGGGCAGGTCCCAGAAGTCTGAGTGCCCCACAGGTCCCAGGGATTCTGGGCAGACAGTCCAGGCCTGCTGTGGAAGGCACTTTCAGTGTGTGCAGTCCAACGCAGTCCAACCCCCCATCTCTGCAGTTTCAGTCAGCTTCCTCATGCAGTTCGGAGCTGTAGTTGACACCCCCTGAGGTCTGTGAGAGGCAAACAGGGCTTCTCACAGACACCCTTGGGGGTCAGGACCCATGGGAGTGGGCACACCTGCTCAGGGGAAGCCCCAGTCCAATTCAACCACACAGACCTGGTGGGAACCCATCTGTGGCAGGCTGAGTGCTAGGCTCTGGGAGTCCAGTGACAATTCATAATCTCATCAATCAGAAACCTCTTTCCTCCTGGAATCATTCCAGTCTTTGATCTCTGCAGGAGGTTTTTAATAGGCACAAAGCTGGTAACTTTGATGCATTCAGGAGACATGAGTTCATTGTTATCCCTAATTCCTATAAGAAGCAACTGTAATTAATGAAAAGAGAAACAGAAACACCGGCTCTGAGCAAATATCTCTCTAGGTCTCACATGTGCACTGTGCTTTGTGATGCCTGTTGGAGCCGCAAGTAGCTGGCTCCTTGAAATCTCCCTCCACCCTGCCTGCCCACACCTCAGCCTGTCACCCCGACTTGGAGGAGGACAAGGAGAGGCCTCTAGACAGAATTGGCTATATAAGTTTGGGGGTTCAGTACAAAATGAAAATGCAGGGCCCTTGTTAAAATATTAAGAATTTAAAGATGGTGTCAGCAGAGCATTAAACTGGGTGTGAGCCCAGGGGCCCCTGTAGCTGGTCTCGTCTCTGAGTGAGGAGGTTCACATGAATGCTAGAGATCCTCGTCTTTTTTATTTTTTAACTTCTGAAATGTCACTGTCCAAGTGTGTGCCTCTTTCCGTCCCAGGTATGAAGATGAGATCAATAAACGCACTGCGGCCGAGAATGAGTTTGTGGGACTCAAGAAGGTAAGTGAGTTGGGATGGGCAGGTCGAGGCTCCGTTTCTGGGCACTGCCACCATGGGGAGAGCAGAGCCAGCTCTGGGCATGGCGACCCTACGCCATGTGTGGGGCTTACATTTTCCCTTACATTTTTGGAAAAGAGCTGATTAGTAATGCCAACTGATAATGAACATTTTTTTGGATAGAATTAATCAAGGTTTTTAGCCACAGATGTACTCAGATGTTATTAAAAGTAACAAACTATAAATACTTGTCACTTGTTTAGATCAGTTATCATAGAGATGGAATAGTGAGAAGAATACCTTTATTTCAATTCAGGAGGCTGTTTTTTACTGCTATGTTACCAAAGTCAAATATTAGAAAAATGTGCTTTTTCTACCCATATCCCATGCCTGACTGATGTGGTTTATAGTGTGTTACAGCGTTGGGGTTTGACTGGTCAAAGCAATTATAAGGAAGAATACTTTTCTTTTTTTTTTTTTTTTTTTTTAAAGTGGGAAGGTGAGAATTCACTTTTAGGAGGAGGGGTGGGTGAGGGGCAAAGGAGAGAGATGAAGACTTAGGAGAGAGCTATGGGTGGTAGGGGAGCAGAGGTCTTCTTTTGCTTTCTGACCACCCTTCCCTCTGCCCCAGGATGTGGATGGGGCCTACATGAACAAGGTGGAGCTGCAGGCCAAGGTCGACAGCCTGACAGATGAGCTCAACTTCTTGAGGACCCTCTATGAGATGGTGATTCCTTAGTTTGCCAAGCTCCACAGCCTTCCTGCCTACATCTTCCCAAACATGCTTCTCAAGTGTAACTTTAGGGGATAATCAAGTGGCAGAACACACACAAAAGCAGTGTCAGGGCTCAGAACTCAGCTCCACCCTACCCAGGAAATGCTAACTTAGCTCCCCAGCCTGCATAGACCTGGCCCACAGGGCCAAGGTTCCTCTCTGTCAGCTTTACTTTCCCATTTTGCTCTACATCTTCCCTCTGGCTCCTATGCGAGTATCACAGATAGCTCCTTCAGAACACTCTTCCCTATTGCAGTCCCATCGAAACCCACACAGAATGCTGCTCGCTGATACTTTCAGGCTGACCCGATTATATTTGTGTATTTCCTTTTCCTTTAGCATTGTTGTCTGACATCCTTTCATCTACAACTGGGCCTAAAATGCAAGCTTATTATTCTAACTGTCCCACTCCTGGGCCCCATTGTTGGGATATCTTTGCTGATCAAAATTCTTGAACTTTTTCATTCCCAACATCCCCCTGGGTCCCAGAGGATAGTGAAGATGACCATCCATGTTCCCCACAGGAGCTGTCCCAGATGCAGAGTCATGTGAGTGACACATCTGTGGTCCTGTCCATGGACAACAACCGCTGCCTGGACCTGGACAGCATCATCGCTGAGGTCAAGGCCCAGTATGAGGAGATTGCCCAGAGGAGCAAGGCTGAGGCTGAGGCCCTGTACCAGACCAAGGTGGGAGCCCTCCTCCTATTCCCACACTTTGGTTTTAGGTCCTGCTGACCTTCCACACTTTGCAAAAAACATATTGGTTGGTTTCTCCTCTGTCAGCTTGGAGAGCTGCAGACCACAGCCGGCAGACACGGGGATGACCTGAAGAGCACCAAGAGTGAGATCATGGAGCTCAACAGAATGATCCAGAGGCTGCGGGCTGAGATTGAAAATGTCAAGAAACAGGTGTGTCTGGGGTTATTGGAGATCCTGGAGATCTTCTGGGCCCTGGGGAGAAGGAGAAGCAACAGCTGTGCCTCTGCCACATGCTTTCTCTGTCCTTTCATGGTGTCACATGTGGAATAGCACCATCTCTGGGACATTCTGTTTCTCCAGATGTTCCTCATAAAGGCTGGGCTTCCTGATGGTCCCTAAGAAGAGATGGTTGCCCATTCTGGTTTGCCAAATCTTGCAACTGTAGGGGCGGCCTTAAACACTCAGCTCTCAGTAGGATCTGCTCTCTGTGACTATTTGTCACATAACCTTGATGACTAATTTGTATCACTGAAATGAAATAATTAGGCAAGGGAGTTTTTAAACAGTCTTACCAAAAGAACCACCCACCAGACCACTACAACCTTTGCCAGCAAATCAGTGTTCCTTTTCTTGATGAGACATGAATCAATTTCAATGGGCCAGAGATGAATGAGCTACTTGCAAAACTGACTTCTGTTTTCTGAGCATGCCCCATTGAATCTCTAAGGAAGGGAACAAAGGGATGCTGGATGGGGAAGAGACCTCTCAGGAAAGTTCAGGTGTTTGTTTCCTGGTCACTATGCTAATTGATCTACTTTACTCTGCCTCAGCATGCCAACCTTCAGGCAGCCATTGCTGAAGCTGAGCAGCGTGGGGAAATGGCCCTCAAAGATGCCAGTGCCAAGCTTGAAGGCTTAAAGGCTGCCCTACAGAAGGCCAAGGATGACATGGCCCGGCTGCTGCGTGAGTACCAGGAGTTGATGAATGTCAAGCTGGCCCTGGATGTGGAGATCGCCACCTACCGCAAGCTGCTGGAGGGCGAGGAGTGCAGGTGAGGGGTGGTGGGGTCAGCATTCTCCAGATATAATTTTAAAGTGATGTTTGATAGTGAAGAAAGAAGGCAAGATGACAAGGAGAGGACAACCCAGACAAAGGGTAAGGAATCTCCTGAATGACAGCGTTTAGCATTCAAGCACCATTATTTTTTATTAATCAACATCATCCAACTCTTCAACTTACCATGGACATCAATATTGTATTACATCCTTTGTTGATCCTTACTATGTGTGATGTGTAAGAAAAAGTGCTTTGAGACTATAAAAAAAGTTATAGTGGCTGTCTGGTGGAACTTTCTGAGATGATCAAAATGCTTTCTATCTGTGCTGTCCAATACAATAGCCATTCGCCATTTGAGCACTTGAAATGTGGCTAGTGCAACTGAGGAACTGATTTTTACATCTGATTTAATTTTAGTAAATTTAAATATTTTAATGTGGCTAATGGTTAACATATGGACAGCTCAGTATAGACAGTTCTGCAACCACCAACCCCTGAGCCTGAGTCCATATAAGGAGGTGGCTGATACATACGTACTCTGGAAAACGAACTCAATATCAAGCAGCAGGTTAGGGCTTAGTGAGTAGATATCAAAGGCCAAAAGTGTGTTAAGAATTGAGAGATCTTTCTGCTGACTAGATGCTTTAGGCAGCCCAGGTTCATAGCCTTTGTCCCTGGGCAGCTCCCAATCTGATGGAGAAAAGCAAAATGCAAGTGTGAGAAGAAAACGTAAGGATTTCTTATGAGTCCCTATGGAGAGGAGTGCGAGTGAAGATGGAGCTCTGTGTATTGGGAGTTGTGCAATGAGGAGGGAGTGGTCGACACCAGAGGGGCCCACATTGGCAAGGTGTGCGGACATATTCCATGTCTACTCAGATATGTGGACATGCCTGCTCCACAAACAAGAACGAGGCATAGGAAGATGAGCAGTGTGCACAGGGCATTTTCAAATTCATGTGTTGTGTCAGCTCCTCTCACATTTTACCCACCTTGAACAACCATCATCATCACCACCCCCAGCACCACCCCAGGAGGGCTCATTGGGGAAGGTCTCCTGGAAGAGGAAAGTCAGAAATAAAAAGGCCAGGGTTGGGTGGAGAAGGAGGGCAAGGTGGGAAGAAGGTTCAGCAGCGGAGGAGAGGTGAGAATGGGCTAATCAAGTGGGATTTGCCTAGAACAGATAATCTTGGGAACTAAGGGAAAGAAGATGAGATCTGGAGGGTGGCTGGTAGAGTTTCTGGACATCTCAACCCCTGAAGAAGCCCCATTTCCTGGGGAGATCTGGTCATGGAAACAGGCTTGGAATAGCCTTTCTTCCCCTGTGAACTTGACCCCTTGTTGGGCAAATGGGAGAACATGGCTCCCAAAGTTATGAACCTTCAGCAGTGTGGCTAATGGCTCATTGCAGAAATAATCCACCTCTCCTTCTCTCCTTTTTTAGGATGTCTGGAGAGTGTCAGAGTGCTGTGAGCATTTGTAAGTAGCCCTTCAAAAACCTTCTCCTGGGTTGTAAAAAGAAGAATTAGAAACATCCTCCCTGACCTTCAGGCAGGAGAACCTGACCCATGAAATGAGGCCAGGCCACCAAATGGTACCTCGTGTCTCAGACCATGGCCACACACACTTAACTTAGTGTAAATTGACACACCCTTAAGGTCTTGGGAGTTCCCCAGGTTGGAGAACCAGAAATTTCTGTGGATACTGCACACTGCCAAGTAGGGTGGAGCTGGGATATGGGCCTAGCCCAGTGGTTCTCAACCTTCCTAATGCTGCGACCCTTTAATACAGTTCCTCATGTTGTGGTGACCCCCAATTTCATTGTTACAAATTGAACATAATTAAAGCATAGTGATTAATCACAAAACAATATGTAATTATATATGTGTTTTCCGATGGTCTTAGGCGACCCCTGTGAAAGGGTCGTTCAACCCCCAAAGGGGTCGCGACCCACAGGTTGAGAACCGCTGGTCTAGCCCATTAGCCTGAATCGAGTGCCTCTTCTCCTATAGCGGTGGTCAGCAATGTCACCAGCACAAGTGGCAGCTCTGGCGGAAGCCGTGGTGGCTTTGGAGGGGTCAGTGGCAGCAACAGCGGTGGCTACAGAGGCAACAGCAGCAGCAGAGGCAGCAGTGGTGGCCACAGAGGAGTAAGCGGTGGCAACAGCAGTGGCTATGGTGGCGTTAGCGGCGGCAGCACTGGGGGGTTCCAGAGCGGTGGCACTGGGAGCTACCAGAGTGGCAGTGGCACCAGCACCGGAGGCTACCAGAGTGGCAGTGGCACCAGCACCGGAGGCTACCAGAGTGGCAGTGGCACCAGAGGCTACCAGAGTGGCAGTGGCACCAGCACTGGAGGCTACCAGAGTGGCAGCGCTGGGAGCAGGCTCAGCGGTGGAGGCAGCAGCTCTGTGAGCCAGAGCGGAATTGGTTCCAGCTCTGGTGGCATCCAGACCACTGGAGGCAGTGGCTACAAGTCTGGCGGTGGCGGCAGCACCAATATCCGCTTCTCTCAGATCCCCAGCTCAAGCCAGCACAGCTCCAAGTGATCCTCCAGGGCCAAATCTCCATGTCCACCTGCTTCCCTCTCAGCCTGCAACAGCACTTCCCATTCTCTGGTTAGCATCAACAGATGCCAATCTCAACCTTGCTTTTCCTCAAATTCCCTGGAGAAGGGGCTGAACTTCTTTCTGGCTCCTCCATCCTGAAGACATCTCCCAGGCCAGGGAAGGCCAGATGCTAGTCTGGGATGTTGATGTCCCTAGATGTGACCTGGTGATGGCCCCTGACTTTGGACAGCGACACTTGAGCTAAAACCAGTGTGGACCTTCCCAGCCTGGCCTGTTCCCACTCTGGCCCACCTCCCTTTCTCCCTGGAGGTTAATGGTCTGAACCTGGCATGTTTCAGCCTTGCCTGAGGAGGGCCAGTGCTAGAGGGTGGATGGTCAAGATCTCTGGACTGTTGGTTCACAGGGTGCCTTCCCCACATCTGGGCATCATATCTTGACTTACTTCTGTCTCCTTAATTCCCTTAGCTGTGGGTCCTCTGGTGATGATTATGTCGTATTTTCTTTTCTCAATAAACTGCACTGTATTTCACATTTTGGTGCTTGACTTTCATTCAAGGAGTCACAGAATAGACAAGAGTGGAGGGAAATCAGGTGTGGATGGTGGTCCTCCAGAAGTTCAGTAGTGGGTAAACAGGACACTGAATTTTCTTGGCTTCTCCTTTACCCATTTGGTTGGGCTTCTTGTGATAGGTCTGCCCAAGAGTACTTATGTTGTGTAAGTGGGGACACCCCCTCCCCACTCCCAAAGAGATCTTATCATCCATCCTTCTGCTCCTGTGAAGGCCCCTGTGATCCAGCCTTGGAAGAAGAGGGTTTTGCAGCTCATTAAGGGAATAGATTCCACTGGGACTTTGGCTCCTTTGCTCCACTCCTATGCCATCCAGACACAGATCAAATTTTCTTTCTGCAAACATAGCTCCTGGGATCTGAAGGGGTCAATATATAACACCCTCTTTCCATGACCAGGTTCTAAGCCAATTTAAAAAGACAAAGGAATGAGCAAATGGAGAGCCAACACTGCCTTTATTATCAACAAAGCAGGTATGGGAAAACATGGCTTATACTTTGGTGAAATCCATTTCCTATCACAGGAACTCAGGATTAGGCCAGATTTCCCCTGGACAGAGGCAGCATAAGGCCATCATGATCTTCCCTATGGGGTCAGACCTCTCATGATAGATAAGAGAGCAGAATATAAACTTGCTGTGGACAGCCAGACCCTAAGAGATGGAGGGGCAGAGCAATGCATGCCCAGTTCTTCCTTCCAAACTCATTCATCAGGGAAGAGACAGTAGGAGTGCTACCCTAGTAAAGCTCATTTTGTTAGCGGCAGAAACATTGTACCTGGTGTTAGACCTCAGTAGTGGGTAAAAATCAATCTCAGTACTTGAGTTCTGGGTAGGAAAGAATTCAGAGCCAAGACTCAAACCATAAGAGAGAGTTTATTAGTAAGTCACAGAGGTAGAAGAAGTGAGCCATAGAAGAAATGGGCTCAGGAAATGAGTTACAGAGGCAAAATAAGGACCCTTGGAGATTAGGAAAGAGAGATATACTTGCCTTGAGATGAAAGCCAGAGGAAAGGCACAGTGTGCTCTGGAAGAGAGAGAAAGCACTCTGGGGAAAGAAGGTGTGTGTGTGTGTGTGGGGAAGTGTGGGCATGCTCCACAGAGAGCTGTGCAGTGTCCTCCATGCTGAGGGTTTTTATTTGGAGGCCTTAGGGGAGAATCCCAATAGACCATTCATCAACTTTCAAGTGTGCCCCTTTGTGGTCTCCACTGATTGGTCGGCACCAGGGGTCATTAGTCAATGCAGCTAGTCCTGATGTCAGCCATGGCGTTACACCATCTGATTTTGCTGCTTCTCTGGGCTTGGAGCTGAAACACATCTGAAGCCTAGATGTCAACTTCCCAGAGTTAATGCTTAAAGGAGTGGTCATTCAAGGACTTATAGTTTTGCCCATTGCTAGGCACCCAGAGCTCTACACCCTGGTGACCCTCTGCACCTGGCCTATTGTTACCACTCTACTCATATCTGTCTAACTGCGTACTATAATTCCAGATGGATGTAAAATTAGGAATGGGGAAGATGCATGCATGCCTAACCTTTCACTGGCATTTCCCAACTCTTCTCAGAAAGCTGAAACCCTGGGGTAATGGGACAGCCGCTGAGGGTTTGTAAGTCATGGTAGATTATGCAACCCCTCCCCCTCCCCAGAAGTCATATCAGAGCTGGACTAATGACAGGGCATCTGTATTTGTCTGATGGTCCAAGGGGAGTGCCAGGACCTTGCCGCTTGTTCTGGCACTTTATCTAATTTCCTAAACTCATCCAATCTGATCTTCAAAGAATAGCAGTCCTGGTCTTAAGACTTGGAGAAGAAGCCATTTTAAAATTCCTAGTTTTTAGAGTTCAATAAATGCTTGCCCATCTTTTCAAGACCTACAGACAGGAGGTAGCTCTCTCCCCATTGGCACAGCTCTGAGTACTTTGGGAGTAGGGCAGGCTGTTCTGAATTGTTGCCCTGATTGGCTTTTATGGATGTTACAAGAAAAGCCACCAATCCCTAGGAAAATACCTCAGATGCTCTATGTTGAAAAGGAAGCTTAGATCAGGACTGGGAAGAAGAGAGAGTCTGTGTAGCATGGAGGAAGGGCCAGGTTACAGGGAGATGTACAGACCAGATTGCAGGAGAATTCCAGGATTAGCATCATGGTCCATATTCTTGAAACAGGCTGGGACTAAATCATGTGTCAGTGGATCAGGGAAGCTTCCAGGATGAGGGCATCATGTCAAAGCCAGGCTAGGGGCCAGGGAGGAATATTTCTAAGTCTATGGGAGGCTGGCAATCCTGAACCTTGAAGAATCTCTGAAATCCATCTTCCATTTGAAGACAGCTGGGGAAGTCTTTGCCTTTGAAGGCAGACAGAGTATATAGAATAGGTACTTACTGTTAGGGTTTTGGGGCTGGTGACTTGGGCTGTGAAAGAATTCACAACTAAGAGAAGAGATAGATACAGTGAGAGAGCGTTTACTTTCCCCCAAGGGAAAGGGCCAGTGCATTGCTAATCAATACAAGGGCAAGGAGCAAAAGCTGCACCCACCCCCCCACCTGCTTTTAAAGCCTTGGACAAGGAAGGGAGAGGGAGGTGATGCATAATCTACCATGATTTACAAACCCCCCAGACCTCAGGGGGTTGTCTTTGTTAGTTCTTCAGGAGACAATCTGGGCAGATGACCTAGGGAGGTGTCTAATCAGTATTTTTCTCAAGCCTGTAAAACATTCTTAGAGCAAAAGTTATGAAGAGTTTCAAAGAAGCTTGTTTGAAGAGGAGGGGGAAGGGAACTTTCTACTAATTATCCCTGGGTTGTAAACCAGCAGGAATGAAGGGTATGCAAGAATGTAGCCTTGGAAGTAGCTTATCTTGTTCCACAGTTTGAACAGAGGGACTCTATCAGAGGAGCTACAAATCTTGGAGTTTGCTTCTCATAAATTGTGGAAGGCTGCAGCAAAGAAAAGAAAGGCCTTTCTTCCATCCTAACATTCACCTTTGTGAAATAGTCAGAGGGGTGACAGGAACCCTACCAGCTATGTCTTTAGAATTAAATAGTCCATCTCCCAGTGATCTCCCAGTGGTGACTGCTTCTTTATTCTCCATCCTTTATCTTTTATTCTTTGTCCTTCACTTCTCCCTCTCCCTCTAAATCTCTTCCCCTAGATTATAAAAACAGCACATACTACAGCAAAACTGCATAACATTTAGCAAAGTTGAAGATCATTTATAATTTCACCACCCAGTGGCATTTTTTTTGACACACACACACACACACACACACACACACACACACTCAAGTAGATATACTGTATTTCACAGAGTAGGGTCTTACATACTGCTTTGTAAATTGGTTTTTCCATTTGATCTATTGTGGTATTTATCCATTTATTCATTCAACAACTAGATTGAGTGCCTGCTATTTTCTAGACCATTTTTAGGCTCAGAAATAGAGTGGAGAAGATATATAGTGTCTGCCCTCATAGAGTTTAGTCTAGCTCAGTGATGGCGAACCTTTTGAGCTCGGCGTGTCAGCATTTTGAAAAACCCTAACTTAACTCTGGTGCCGTGTCACATATAGAATTTTTTTGATATTTGCAACCATAGTAAAACAAAGACTTATATTTTTGATATTTATTTTATATATTTAAATGCCATTTTACAAAGAAAAATCAACCAAAAAAATGAGTTCGTGTGTCAGAGGTGACACGTTTCATAGGTTCGCCATCACTGGCTCTAGCTAGAAAGAAATTTACCAAATAATATATTTCTATAACAACAAATATATATGGAAATAAATCATTTCCCTTTTTAGTACAGATTCCTATTATTACTAAAAAAAATCAAAGACACACATTGGGAATTAAACTACTATTTTTTCCCCTTCTTTCTAGAGGTGTGATATACATGTTTTCTGGTCTGAAATGTTCTACCAAACATTTCATTATACCAAAGCTGGACAGAGGACCATTATAGCTTGTCTCTACCCCCTTGTACTCACGCTGAGTTAGACAAATGGAACACCATTTTGGCAGGAAGATGAACAGAGTTGGAAGTGCAGAGCTTGTAGAGTTACATTTATACCAAACTCACACTCACCCCCAACCACAACCAATCAACTAATTTATACAGAAAGGATTTAAAACAAACCAGCACAAATACTAGTACACTTCATATGCTATAAAAAGGATATTTTTAGTCTATTTCCAGCATATAGTGTATGTTTATCAGTGTCCATCAAAATAGACACACCAATGAAGAAAGTATTTTTGCCTTCATAGCAGTAACAACTAAAATGTGCAATTATTTAATACTTGGATCTTTAAATGGGTAATCATAGAAATCTTAAGACTAAGTCTACTAGATTAGCCTGAGTAGTCAGCTATAAAATTTCTTTTTTCAAAAAATGATACTTAAAAAAAAGAGGCTTCTCTCAAAAACAGTGGGACTACACCAGGGCTGGGAGCCGAAGATAAAAGAACTGCAAACTCAAGACCAGGAGTTGATTTTCACATGTAGCTTTTGGGTAAAGGACATCTTTTTTTTTTTTTCAATGAAATATATATTTTTTATTTTTATTTTTTTATTTTTATTTTTTTAAAGTATTACAAAGGGTATTACATAAGTGTCCTTTTTTTCCCCCCGCCCTTGACCATCCCCTGCCCTCCCTTACCCCCCAGTGTCTTATGTCCATTAGTTATGCTTATATGGATGCATACAAGTTAAAGGACATCTTTTTGTTTTTTTAGTTTATTCCCATAGACAAGACTAGTTCTATTTTTCCCAAATGGTCAGCAGAATATAAGAGTTTCAGAAATGTGAAGACAGGGGCAGCTGTTTAACACCCTAGGTAGGCACTCCCAAATAGTAAAAAACTGCACACAGGTGACCCACTGGGTTTGAAGCACTGAACTTTTACTCAAGCGCTGGGAGCACATGGACTATTCAGGCAGAGCCTGCTTGTGGTGTTTGGAACAGGCAGGGCTTGTCATGGCGTTATTCCACTTTGCTGACACAGGAACCTGTGTGCTGGGGAAGGTACTTCAGGTGGAATGCTGCACATAGTCTTGCCCCAGGGCAGTCTGACTTGCAAAAGCACCCGACAGAGGTGTCTGCTTTGGCAGAAGTACCAGGGGTTACTGAACACAAGAGGTGATTCAGGAAAAGCAGAAGTCCTGGGAGGGTCAGATCATTATCTTGTTGACCCACAGTCCCTAACATTAATGAAGAGCTGCAGACTTTCCAAGAGCAGGAGCCTCTCCCAGACTACTGAGTTCATTATGTCCAGAAGGTTCCCATAGCCTGGGGGCGGGAGCTAGTGTGGCAGACAGTTCTGGGAAGCCAGTTCAGAAGATGACTTGCACAATGAAATCACTAAACCACTGCTTAAGTCTTCAGCCTTCTTTTTCTGCTCCATAGTCCAGAAACATCTCTTTAAATGCCAGAAAGTCCCTAAATGTGAGCAGCATGTCAAATATGTCATCAGCCACTTCATCTTTATGGTGCTTAAACGTTGTTGTGAAGGCTGCCATGTTGAATCCAGGGATCCTCTCCAGCAGATTAATGAGAGGATTAATATATTTTCCTTCCAAAGAAAGATAGTCATTAGCAATTGGTGTGTAGGTGAGTTTATTCTCTTCTGTGTCTTCAAACTCCTGGTAGTCCTTGTCCATGAAATTTCTCTGAAGGACCTGGAACTTGGCATCCATGATAGATCCAACCACAGCATCAAATTCTGATTCAGGGATGGAAGAGGTGGACAGCGCCAATCTCTCTTCTTCCAAGACTTCAGTCTCTTCTGCAGTATCCATTCCCCCCAGGGCCAGAGGTCCAGCTTCCAGTCTGGGGCACCCTGGAACCTCCCATTTGGTCCCCATTACTGACTTCCAGGAGTCACACCCTGCCATTGGTCCCCATGGCTGAGCTCATCATTCTTAATGACTGTACAATATTCCGTTATATGGAAGAAGCACATTTTGATACATGTGTTATTTCTACTTTTTTCAACTATAGTAAACATTGTTACAATGAACCCACACATCTCTGAACATTTGTCTATTCATTCTTTAAGACAATTTCCTAGATGTAGAATGCTAAGCCACTTAAATTTTTTTTATTTACACTAGTATTGTTAAACTGCTATACAGAAAGATTGTACCAATGAATACCTTTATAAGTAATGTATAAGACTTTCTGTTTCTCCAGTTTTATGAACACTTAGGTATTCCTTTTAATTTTTGATTATTTTCTAGGTTTTATTTTCATTTCTTTGATTGTTACTGAGGTTGAGTATTATAAATGTGTTGATTTGCTATTTAATTTTCATTTTCTGTGAATTGCCTCCTCATTCATTCAGTTCATGTTCTCTTTGGGTGGACATTTTGTTTTTCTCATTAATCTGCTCACCCAAGTCAAGGACTTCAACAGCACCTGAGACACTCAGAAGTACAGAATCCCTGCAACATTGATAAGTGGGCCAGAATTAGTGCCTGTGGGGATGCTGAGAATAGTTGATGTGGAGTGAGGAACATAGAACCTAGCTCAGGGAGAGGGAGGCCAGAGGGGCTAACAGGACTGTAGGGAGGTGGGGCCAAGTTATGGGGAGGGGTCACCTCCAAGATCATGTCTCCAGTGGTAGAGGAGATGGTGGAGTGTGGTGAAGCTAAGAGAGAAATAAGCAGGATAAGCCTTGTAGGATTTAGGGTTTGCTTCATTCTCTCAATATTGACTCTAAGAACATTCCCAACACATTTCCTGCCCACAAATCTCCTTCTTAGAGGCTTTTTCTTGGGAATCTGACCTAAGACAGGGGCAAAGGGAACAGCCAGTTGGCTGCTAGACCAGGGTTTGGATGCGGGGGGAAGGTGGGGAAGGGAATGCTTCTCTTAGTAAGAGCTAGACCCCTGGGGAGAGTGGAGAAAATCTCCAGAACCTTGAAGACCCTGGAGGTGAAGGACCAGGGGCAGTAGGCAGCACTCCACATATACGAAGACTGTTAGAAAATTCTGCAGGGATTGGCAGTGGAGTGGGCGTCTCTGGCTTGCTGCTATCTGATTAGGTGTAAACCTTTGCTCAGGGCATTTAGAAAAGCTGAGCTGTGGCTGGGCAGGGACTGATGTGCTGATTGGGTCTGTTTCCCCAACCTCTCTTGCCTTCTCTATCCATTCTGGGATTTTTTTTCTCCCACTGGTTGAGATCCTGAGGGCCTCACTCTGTCCAAGGTTACTGAAGAAATGACTCTTGTTAGCTATTCCCTGGCTGATAGAGATAAACTATTTCCCTGCCTCTAGGGTGCTCAGGTTGACCACCCCCAAACCACCAACTGAGGAGAGCAGTTAGTAAAGGCATGCACTACAGCTCCTTTCTTACTCCCACCTTAAGACTAGTTAGTCACTGGTTTGTTTCAAGCCAGGTGGCCTGCCTTATTAAAGGTGGGGTTACTCACAGTCAAGGCCAGCACAGTTCACATTTGAATGCCCATACATTTATTTCATTCACTTTTCGCCCCGAGGAACTGGTGATTAAGATGCAGGGTCTTAACTGGCCAACAATAACACTTTTTGGTGGAAGTACAAAGAAAACCGAGACTTGAGGCATTCCTAACAGTTTTTTTCCAGCTTTGGATAATTATTGCTGTTCCATTAGAACTAAGTACAATTTTTAATATAGAGGTGAATCACTCTGTCTAGTTTTTTCCATCCACACATGGATGATGTCTGCCCCGATCTTCTGACAACACACGCCCAGACACACATGCACATGTGTATGTGCACACACACACTCACATTCACATGCCTGCCTTTTTGGAACAGAAAAGCACTAAACAGCAATGATGGCAGCAACAACATCAACAACACACACGAAATCTGGAGAATGAGGACGCTGGTGATAAGAGGGTGTGACGTTTGGTTGATGTGCTGATACCACCTGCACAGCTGTACATAGTGGCCCTGGTTTTCTGTCATTGTACATAAGGATGACACTGTGAGCTAATGTGGACTTAGTGCTTGTTATGCACCAGGACCTGTTCTAAAATAATAGAACCCTCACAACACCCTGTGAAGTAGATATTATTGTTACCCTCACCTTATTGAAGGAAACCAAAGCACACTGAGTTAAACAGCTTACCAAAGGTCATGTAACTAGGAGGTGGGGAGCCACGATTTGAACTCAGACAGTTTTTAAAAATATATATATTTTACTGATTTTTTACAGAGAGGAAGGGAGAGGGATAGAGAGTTAGAAGCATTGATGAGAGAGAAACATCAATCAGCTGCCTCCTGCACATCCCCCCTCGACCAAGGTACATGCCCTTGACTGGAATTGAACCTGGGACCCTTCAGTCCGCAGGCTGATGCTCTATCCACTGAGCCAAACCGGTTAGGGCTGAACTCAGACAGTTTTACTACAATATGACTCCACCAACACAAAGGCCAGTGAGATACAGGGGAAGGGAAGATTTTCCAGCAGTGGTTTCTCCTCACCCTGAGACTCACAATGTCCAACTCTGATGTTCTGAGGTCTCTCTCATTGGCCTCTCTGGTCTTTTTGTGCATTGGAAACAAGTGTTCACCCTGTGCAGACACAGCTCCATGGGCATGTGACTTGGCAAAGGACAACACTTTGTGTAAAGGAAAGGTGACTGTGCTCTGGATGGACACAGCCCATGCTACAGCACATAGCTTGGTGACCAGAGTGTGGGCTGGATTTTAGCTCTCACTCACACTCTTCTCTGTAGGAAGGTAGGGCCAAGTTATGGGGAGGGGCCACCTCCAAGATCATGTCTGCAGTGGTAGAGGAGATGGTGGAGTGTGTGGTGAAGCTAAGAGAGAAATAAGCAGGACAAGCCTTGTAGGATTTAAGGTCATTCACTCCCTCTCAGCATTGAACCACTCTTGTTTGGAACTCTTGCACAGGATACCACCTACACAACTGTACATGGTGGCCCTGGTGGTTTTGTGTCTGAGCCCTGAGATCTGGGGAGGAGAGAAACTATCCCCAATCCCTTGTTGACTCTCCTTGTTCCCCAGTTTCTGCAGCTGGCCTGCCGCTACACCTCTCCATGCAGGGTTGGAACTGCCTTTCTAGAATAAGACAGTAAGGACACCACTACTTCTCTCCAGTGGCTCAGGTTCCCACAAGATATTATGGCTTTAGATGCACTTCAGCCTGCAAGGGATGGGTGTGTGCTCTCATCAACAAGGAATGCTTTATCCATATTCCCTGACAAATCAGATCTATCTATGGTTTATCCACCACATCCAAAAGAAAGTTGCCAAGTTACACAAGAATGAGGACTTGGAACCTACTTATGTGGATTGTAGCCCTTTAAGGAATGTGGAGATTAAAAAATGTGCAAATTAGTGATACTGAAAATGATGGTTAATACCTAGTGAAAAAGCTAATACTACATTCTAACTTCAGCAGAGAGATCTGAGAGGATGAGACCTGGAGAGTATCTTTTGGGTTTGGCTTTTAAGAAGTCAGCAAGGAATGTACTCTCAGGGGTGTGGTGCCCATGATTTCATAGAGCAGTGATGGGGAAGTGTACAAGGTGAATTTTGGGTTACCCTTTGAGACATTTAGTTAAGAAGGGGAAGAGAGGACCTCGTGGCGCAATGGTAGCGCGTCTGACTCCATAAGAAGGGGAAGAGACAGGATGATAGCAAGGTGTCATGGGTCAAGAGAGGGACTTTAAGGATGGAAAAGACTTGAGCATAGAGGAGGCATTGAGAACATGAGAGGGAGGAGGTAACTGAGGGAGTAAAGACCTAGAGATGAGTTATGAGGCTGTGTTGTAGCCTTGTACAAGAGAAAAGAAAATAAGGCAGGTGCTGAGGCAGGTAAGAGTGAAAACACAAAAGAGATGCTGAGGAAAGATCACCTATGACAGCTTCAATTTTCTTAGAGAAGTAGAAAGTCAGGTCATCTTCTGAGGGCAGGAAGTGGGGACTGAGGAGGGGCTCAAGGAGAGTGGTAGAAAATTGTGACAGAGGTCAAGGGAAATGAATGAGAAGCTGACAGGACAAGGGAAAGATTGAACACCCAGCTGAAGGTGGAGATCAGGACTCTGTTGTGTCTCAGATTACATGCTATGTGAGTCCCCCAGCAGGGCTCAGCCTCTGCAGTAGGAGGGGGAAGGAAGGTTCTGGCCTTGACCTAGAGATGGGACTTTGATGGACTGAAGATGGAAGAATGGGGAAAAAAGGAAACAAAGATGATGGTGAGAAGGTTGTTCAAGCAGTCACTAGACTGTTCCATGAGAGATGGGACAGCATTACTTTTGTTTACCACTCCCCACCACCTGGTCAGTGTCTGGCACAGAATATGTGCTCAAAAAATATTTGTTGAATGAATGAATGACTTCCACAACATTCCTGAACCAGTGGATGGAAGGTCCAGCACATCATATAGAGATGGTGACACTGCCCAATGGTGTGCCCTGTGTGTGCTTAGGAGTACAATCAGGTCCTGTTGGAATCCAATGACATATCTGTCATCCTCTCAATGGACAAGAACTGGCATCTGGACCTGGATGGCATCATTACCGAGGTCAAGGCTGAGGAGCAAGGTTGAGGCTGAGACACTGTACCAGGCCAAAGGAAATGAGGGTCACTGCATCAACCTGGACCCATCAGCCTTTCCCAGGGCTCCCGTTCCTTCACTTCCAGCCCCGTCTGGCAACTTCTCAGAGAATGCACATTTTATTCATTGGGAAACCCACTGAAATTTATTTTACAAACTTGCAGTGTTTTTCATTCTACTGCATAATATCTTTAAGAGCAGCCATGATTTTCAGTTAACTTATTTTTCCCCCACTCCTAATGTCTGGTGGACATTTATGTGATATTAAGACTTTCTGAATTAATTGCAATCCTATTCCCCCTTTTTATATGTACATGTGTGAGGTTTAGGGATAATCTCTCCCTACCTGTTCCCCCACTTCCAGGTTGAGGACTTGCTGACCACAGTCAGAAGACATGGCAATAACCTGAGGAACACAAAGAATGAGATTGCACCACTCAACAGGATGATCCAGAGGCTGGAGGCCAGTATTGAAAATGTCAAGAAATAGGCAGGTGTAGCTCTTCAAAGCTTGAGATTGTAACTCTGATGATAGTGGTGCCCTGGGATGCCAACAGGGCACTTGGACCTAGCAGGATGGGCAGCTTTTCAGGTCCTCATTGAAACCTCCAGTAATGTGGCATCCCTGGTGATACAATACAGAGCAAGGGCTTCATGTTACCTCTACCCCCATCCATCACCACAAGATGGAATTATCTGCTCTAATTTCAGTGAGTGAGGCTCTAAGACTACATAAAATAAGTGGGGCTGAATTTCTGAGGTCTCAGATCATGGATTATTCCTTCCTAAGAGTTTGGGAAACAAGTGACCGTTATATCTGGATAAGGACTCAAATGACCACTGGAATTTCCCAGCATGGTGTAGCTACATGGATATGAATGATATGGGAAAAATAAGTTAGTATGGTCAGTTACACAGTACACAGGTTAGAGATTTTTCATTAAGGAGACAGATAGAGGCCTGTGCTCACCTGTCATATGTCCAGATGGGTTTAGAGATTCAGTCCTCTTCCTCTCCCCTCTCTCACTTCAGAATGCCAACCTGCAGGTAGCAGTTGTTGATTCTGAGCAGCATGGTGAACTGACCCCCAGAGATGGCCATGTCAATTTGGCAGAGCTCAGGGAGGCCCTGCAGCAGGCTAAGGAGGACTTGAGCCATCTCTTGCATGACTATTAGGAGCTAATGAACATCAAATTGGGCTTGGATGTGAAGATTGCCACCCATAGAAGATGCTGGATGGTGATAAGTGCAGGTTGATGAGGACTCTGGCCAAGGCAAGGACCCAACTTGAGAACCAAGTTTCCTAGGACCGTTGGTCATTGGATGCAGTGGCAAAGAAGGGCCTCAACAACTCTTGATGAACTGCACTGCACTACACTCTCCCTTTGGGCTCAGGATACAAATTTTATATATTTGCTAGAGCAGAACACGTAGAGTTTCCTAACAGGCATAGTGTCAGCCAATCTTGGTATGGTGGAGAATAGAAACTCTGCCTTGTCTATTCTCAGCTCTCTATTTCCTTTTCTTTGTTAAACTGTAATACATTATGGTACAATTGGCTTTATAAGTTTTTCAGATTAATAATGACCAAAGGTATTTGCTGAAACAGAGGGCAACACACTGAAAATATGGCCTGCAGAATGCTATGTTAGCAGCGATGTGTGGAATGAGTGAAAGATGAGAAGATAATGAGGGTGCTGAGGGAATCCTTGGGGTTAAGCCAACTCGGTCAGACTGTACAATCTGCCTGACTGCCATGATGTGCTTCACTCTTTCTGGACCCATCCCAGGGCAAGCCACACCCTGGGGCTGGCATACTTCTCATACTGGCTTCCGTGGCCCATGCCAAGAGCTCCAAATGGCTCAGGGACAGTTAACTCACTAACTGCAGTGCCCAGTCTGGGTCACCTCTGGGGCAGCCTTTCCTTATCTTCCCCCTTGGGATCTTTAGGTCAGGATGGTCTAAAGAATGTGATCAAAAGCTGCCCTATATCTTCATTCCTTATGATTCACTGGCAGCCATCCTCTTCCCCAGCAACACTTTTCTACAGCACTCTACCTTAAATCTTTCCCCTTCTATATCCTGAGATCTCAAGGTTCTAGAAAATCAATACATGAAGAAAATTCTTATTTACTAATTACTACTTGTCCAGACATTGTTCTGAGAATTTCACATGTAACTCATTTAATTTTCACATGTAACTCATTTAATTATACCGACCCTATGGGGTAGGTATAATTATCCTTATTTTACAGATGAGGAAAAGATGAAGGAACATAAAGGTCACACTGTGCCAAAGATCATAGCAAGTGGTAGGGTTGGAGTCAGGGTTTGAACATTAGGTATTTGGACCCCAGAATTCATGCTTGTAACCTCCATACTATACCAATAACACGTGTAGTCTCCCCCCAACCCCCTAGTAAATTTGGGGGGAGGGAGGTGGTGGAGTGTCCTTGGTCCCAGAGGCTCACTTTATTTAGAACCCTGCTCTGTCCTTGGTGCTGAAATCGGGTCCAGATGCCTGAGGGAATTTTCTATTTTTGGAGGCTGACCCTGCTCCTGAACCATGCTCTCTCCAAACAAGACTTCTTCCAGTCCCTACTTTAGCTCTAATCATTTGCATTTGTTCACAGATTTTCTGCTTTAAGATCAGGTAAACATTTGGTCTATAGCTCAACTGTAAAATAGACTTCGTTCATTTTGTTGTGTTCCCTTTAAAACCAAGACCAAAATATATTTCTTTTTTATTTCTCTGTCAAAGTCTTATGGATAATAGAACTGAACTATATTTGTATGTTTTCATTTTTACTCCAGATGCTGGGGAGTATTTGTCATTGAGTGATTAGAATATTTTCTTCCTCTTTATTATTTTTAATTTAACTCCTGTATTGAGATGAGAAGGATATATAAATAAATAAAATTAAAAAGCTAGTATTTTTTAATTGAAACTAAGCTCATGCTGGGCAGCATTGGAAACTGGGCACTCACAAAGAGAGTGATTTAAAATATTAGCTGTTAGTATTTATTAACGTGGTAATAAAATAATATCTGGATGTTTCAAGGAATACATAAAATAATGTACTATGTAAAAAGAACTTTATAAAATGAAATATATTCATACAGATATTGCAGTACATGTGTGCACATTTGATTAGAACTTAGAGTATAAATCCTTTTAAGAGAGGCTCTATCACATATTTGTATATTACATAATACTGGGCAGAAAATGTGCACTCCATAGCACTTGTTGACTAATGAACTGATTAAATAATATAAGGCATGCTAGAGCTTACCACAGATCCTAAAACAAGGTAAGTATTTAACAAACGGGAGATATTACCATCATTATTTCTAGGGTCACCCACTGCTGATTTCTGAGGAATCAGACTCTCAAGACTAGAAATGATCTCTGAGACCATAAAGAGAAACCCCTCTTAATATTTAGACACTGAAGTCCTCCTCTCTCTCACAGAGGATGCTAAGCTGAATCCTGCCTTGTAAATTTCACTCACTGTCCCAGTTTTTCCTCTCTGTGGCCATAGCGAGCAGCCAAACCCTAAGTCACCTTGTGCATGAGAGTCTAAAAATGTTATGGAAGGTTTTCCCTTTATCAAATTCCTTCTCCATGTGGATACTTCCATTTCCTCCTCTGCTTTGGGCTTCTTCATGGGTGCCCTCCCATAGACATCCTCTGGATGCCTGGAACCCAATCTAACCCTCACTAGCCCAGGGAAAGGGGTAGGGTATGGGGCTTCTCTTTATGCATCCTCTAACCTTGCAGGTGAGTTTGCTGAGGACTCATCAGGAGCTTGTGCCATTTTGTATTAGCCATCATGAAACTGTCTCCCACAATTAACTACACAGCTGTTTTATTTTAATAGATGTGTAAGGTTTTAACTTACATTAATCTCTATTAACTCTTTCTTGTTAGATTTGGCTTTGAACTGTTAAATTATTTTTTTGAATTCTGCTTCTGCCATCCAACTTCTTGTTACTCTGACTAGGTTTAGGCCAGTTCTACCTTTGTGCTATCTGCCAAGGTACCCTCACTTTGGCATACTGAAAACAAAACTTTACTTAACTAAAAACTTCTTATTATAATAGAGAATAAAGGTGTTATACTTAATCTCAAGGGAAATATCTCTTTAAAAACTTCTTAATTGTGGAAATTTTAAAACAAATATAAAAGTAGAGAGAATAGTGTGATGAAATTCTCTGTATCCACCACCCAGCTCAACAATCAATCCATTATCTCATTTCATCTCTATTCTAACAACTTCTCTTACCTCTGCAGATTATGTTGAAGCAAATCCAAGATATCATGACATTTTATTTATAAAGATTTTTGTAAGTTTTTCTAAAAAGATAAGGACTCTTTCAATAACAAAATCATAACATTATCATCCTTAACAGGTTAAACATTAATTCTTTAATATGATCAAATATCCAATCCCAGTTCACCTTTCCCATAATGTCTCATGAATGTTTTCATTAAAATCACTTGTTTGAATCAGGGTCTCCCCTGCAACACTGTGACCTCCTTGAGAGCAGGCAATGGTTCTTTGTCTTTGTGATCCCAGCACCTGGCAGTTCTGGGCCCAGAGCAGATACTAAGTAAATATAGAATGAGTGAGGGCTGAGGACAGAGCAGTCCTTCAGGGGTCACTGTCCAGCTCAGAGTATGGGATTCATCCAGACACAGGTGTGTCTAAAGGTGCTCTGCTCCCTTCAGATATTTCTCCATCTCCTTCATGAGCAACCCAGTTGGCATCTTGCTGGGACCCTGTTTCCCTACATCTATAGTATCCTCTGATGGCAAGCTGCCCCCAATAACAACGAGATAGTTAGTCTGTCATAATGTGCCCTTAGTAAAGCCTTGCTGGCCCCTGAAGATCTCTCCAAAGTTATCCTGAATACGTGTCCTGCAGCTTCTGGCTCTCTGTGACTCTCAATGTCCTGGGTGTGCCTCCTGCTCTCCTCAGATGGGGAGTTCTCTGTGAACAGGGAACCTTCTCCATGTTCTCACCCCCATCCTCCCATTCAATACTGTATAGGTACTTGGGAAGGATGTGAGTTGGAATTCTCTATTTGGTCACAATGCAATATGCTCATCCCAAAGAAATGCAACGCTATTACTGAGTAGTGTCTGCACAGCAAAGTCAATGCCGAATCCCAGTGGCTGGTGCAGAGTGAGAAGGCAGAGTCGATCCGGTTAGGATAAATTTCTGATGACAACAGATCAGGCCACTTCTCCAGCATTCTTACTAATTCCCACCAGAGCTGAGCATTCGTTTGGTGATCTGGGTGGTTTTGGCTCTGTTGAATCATGCAGGGAGCTGGTTGGGGGGGAAAGCCCCATGGATCAGGGTAGAGAATTCTGCCATTGTGGCAGTGTGCTCACTGTCCAGAGATAAGGAGGGTTTGATTCAGCAGAGGACTCCAGGGTCTCCTTTCCTGAAACACTTCACTTCTTCTGGGGAGGAGCAAGAAGATGCCAAGTTTGCCCAGCATGTCTCCTTCACCTTGTGCTCTCCCACCAGGATCTCGCTCTGCCCACCTACTGACTCTGCACCCTAAGGTCTCCAGGGACTGCATCAAGCTCCACACTGTGGCCTATTTTTGTTATTTTCTTAACCCTTTGAAGCTCTGCCACTGTTGTTCACCCCTTTCCTCCTTATTTTCTTATGCCTCTCTTGCCTTGTCTGCTCAGGTACTTCTGTGGTCTTCTCTTCCTCTGTCTACCATTAAATGTTCGAGTTCTGCAACATTGAAAAAAATGTCCAAAAAAATCATTGTTTTTGGACTATAATATACATACAGAAAAGAGCACAGACCTCATGTGTTCAGCTTGGTGACTCTTCATAAACTGAACCCACCCATGTAACCAGCACCCTGAGCAAGAAACAAATATTCTCATGATCCAGGCTCCCCCACCCCGGCTCCCTTCCAACCACTCCAAACCCACCTCACCCCAGGAAACTGCCATTCTAACAGCAAAGGTAAGTTTTAAATGATTTTGTACTTTATATACATAAGATCATACAGTTTGTATTTGTACTATTTTTTCTTAATACAATATAGCAAGCTTCGTCCAAAACCAGTTGTGCAGGTGTACACCATTCATTCTCATTAGTCTGCTATCGTGTGACTAAGCCCCAGTTTATTTACATATTCTATTACTGATGTACAGACATGGTTGATTCCTGTTTTCAGCTATTATGAACAATGCTGCATTGAATAATCTAGCACATGTCTGGTGAACACGGGCATGCACTCATTGCTTTGTGTCTACCTAGGAATGGGATTGCTATGTCCATAGCCTTTGGGTATGTTCAGCTATAGTAGATGTTCCAAACAGTTTGCCAAGGCGGTCATCCTACAGTGTAGGAATGTTCTGATTGCTTCACATTCTTGTCAACACTTGGTATTTTCTTTCTTTTGTATTTTAGCCTTTTTGGAGTGGGTACTATTATATATCTTTGTGGTTTTAATTTGCATGTTCCATAGTGGCTAATGATGTTGAGCTCCTTTCATATATTTATTGACCATTTGAATATCCTCTTTTGTGCCTGTCTTATGCCCATTTTTTTTAATTGGGTGGGTTTTCTATATTTTTCTTGCTATTTTACAGATTTAAAAAATATATTTTTATTGATTTCAGAGAGGGAGAGAGAGATAGAACATCAATGATGAGAAAGAATCATAGATCTGCTGCCTCCCACATGCTCCTCCTCCCCCCACCCACTGGGGATCAAGCCTGCAAACCGGGCATGTGTCCTTGACCAGAATAGAACCTGAGACCCTTCAGTCCGCAGGCCAACACTCTATCCACTGAGCCAAACCAGCCAGGGGTTTATATGTGTTTTATAGATATGAGTTCTTTGTCGATATATGAATATTTTCTCCCACTCTGTGGGTTACCTTTTCACTCTTTTTTTGTTTGTTTGTTAATCCTCACCTGAAGATATTTTTTCCACTGATTTTTAGAGAGAGTGGAAAGGAGGGGGAGAGACACTCAGAGAGAAACATTGATGGGAGAGAGACAAATCGATTGGTTGCCTCCCACACACGCCCCGACCAGGGCCAGGGATTGAGCCTGCAACCAAGGTAGGTGCCCTTAACCAGAATCGAACCTGTGACCCTTCAGTCTGTGAGCTGATGCTCTATCCATTGAGTCAAACTGGCTAGGGTGCCTTTTTACTCTCTAGTGGAGCTTTTAGATAAATGGAGTTACTTAATTTTACTTAGTCAAATTAATCAGATTCTTTTTCTTTTGTTTGGTACTTTTTGTGTCTTGTACTCTGCTCTATACTTTAATGTTATGAAGACATTCTCTGATGTCTGCTAAAGGGTTTACTGTTTATCTTTCACATTTAGATCTGCAGTTGACTTATGTGTATGGTGTTTTTCCACATGGATCTCAAATTGGGGATTCTATAACACTGTGATTATTAAAAGAGAGATGGCCAGCTGGTTGCTTAACCTTGGTTGTGAGCACATAGGTGTTTGTTATGTTATTTTATATATGGATGAAATATTTTATAATGAAAAATAACATAAAAACTATTTAAGCATTGATGTTCCCTTGGGTTCCTTCTTTGATCTATTGTTCTTTTTATGCTACGCATTATTCCTGGGTGAGTTTGCCTACTCCCATTCTATTCATCCATTTATTTAAATTTCATTTAGCACTAATTCAGTCCATGTATCAATAGCCTGCTGACTACAGAGATGAATATAACATGGCTGTTCCCTTAAGGGACTTATGGTCTGGTATATATAGGGACGAATAAATATAGCAAAGTTCCTAGAAATAGCTATTCCAAAGAACAGCTTAGAGCTCGTATTATCTTTAATGTGAATATTCTGTCCTAGCTGTCTCCTCTTCCTGTCCTCTCCCTTTTTTTTTGCTTTCTTTTTTCCTGCCCCCTTTTAAAAATAAACCTACGTGAGGTATAATTTGCATACAATAACAATGCACCCATTTTCAGAGTACATTTCAATGAGTTCTGACAAATGTATGCACTCTTATAATTGCAACCACTTTCAAAATACAGGGTATCTTCCAGAATGCTCTCCCACACCCCTTTGAAGTCAATCACCCACCAGCAGTGAGGCCCAGGCTGGGGCTTGCTTCCTGTCACTTTTGCCTCTTGTAGAATTTCACATAGATGGAATTTCACATAGATGGAATTTCACACAGAATATATTATTTTTGTATCAAGCTTCTTTCACTCATCATGATGTTTCTGAGATCCACCAGTTACATGCATTGCAAATATTTTGCCTCTGGGACTAGATAAAACTCTACATCTGGTTTGAAGACAGGACTAGTGACTCTTATTGTTCCCCCAGTCTTTCACAAAAATGTGGAATTTTCCTCTTTAAATTAAGTTACTTACATTATAGGAATTAGTTCATCTGAATTAATTATAGGAATTCGTTCATCTGAATTAAAATGTAGCTTTAAAAAATACAGATACCTGGGCCACATTCCCTAACATTCTGATTCAGGAGGTCAGGAGTGGGGCTTGAGGATATGAAGTTTCCTCAAAAAATTAAAAATGAACTGCCTTTTGACACAGTGATCCCTCTTCTGGGAATATATCCTAAGAATCCCAACACATCAATCAGAAAGAATATATGTATCCCTATGTTCATACTGGCGTTGTTTACAATAACCAAGATCTGGAAACAGCCCAAGTGCCCATTGGTAGATGAGTGGATAAAAAAGCTGTGGTACATTTACACATGGAATACTACATGGGATGGAATATTACATGGCTGTCAAAAAGAAAGAACTCCTATCTTTTGCAACAGCATGGATGGACCTGGAGATTATTGTGCTAAGCAAAATAAGCCAGTCAGAGAAAGACAAATACCATGTTATCTCACTTTTACGTGAAATCTAATGACTAAAATAAACTGATGAACAAAATAGAACCAGAGGCATGGATACATGAAACAGAGGTCAGAGGGGAGGGGGAATGGGGGACTGGATGAAAGAAGGTGAAGAGATTACCCCAAAAATATATATGTATAACTCATGGACACAGATAACAGTGTGATGAAGGCCAGAAGGAGAAGGAGCAGGGCCTGGGTGGAGGTGGATAAAGGGAAGGGGAATGGGGGATGTCTGCAAGTGTAAACAATAAAAAAGAAAATACTACAATAATTAAAGAATAATAATAATACAAGAATCTAAAAAAGCTGCCCAGTGGTCCCGATGTGCAGCTAGCATGGAGTCCCAATTCTGCAGCATAGCACAGAGAGAACATCATAATCAGTTTCAACCTACACCTTCTGTTCCTTTCCCATCACCTGTCCTCCTCTTCCTTGCCCCCTAGTCTGCAGGCATGTGGGACCTCTCACAAACACCCTCATCCATATTTGAAGTGTTTTCCTCTCCACTCAGTGGGCCCACTCCTACTCATCTCTCAATACCCCACTCAAAATTACTTCCTTTATGATGCTTTCAATAGCTGTTCTTCTTCTTATGACCATAGTACTTTGTTTGATCTGCTATCAAAAACACTGACTTGAATGGGATGTAAGAAGTTGTTCACATGCCTAACTCCTCCCAAAAACTGTGAACTCCTCCAGACCATAGAAGCTGTCTTGTGAATCATCGTGTTTCTATTGGCTAGCCCGGTGCCTGACACAAGTTGGTGCTTAACAAATGATTGCATGGATGTTTGGAGAGATGACTGAATAAATTGTGGTCCATGCTGTGTCCCTTGGGGGAATGAAGTCCTAAGAGAAACAAGGGCTGAACACTCCTGCCTGAGTTCTCTGAACATTGTGCTTGACCCTCACTCCTTGCTCTAGTTTTCATGCCTCTTGGCAAAAAGCAGAGTCATTGGTTAGGTTGGGGCAGCATCTACCTTCTGGCTGCATTAGATCTTAAACCAGTTCATGCTTAATGCTTTTGTCATTTTCATTTGCGGTCACAGGTTGTGTGAAGTATTTTGTCTGAGTCATAAGAGGGTGTGTGTCTGTGTGTGGAGTGTTTGCCCATTTGTTTGTTGGCTTAGATAAGTGAAAGGGTTTTAAAAAGTTGACACTCCACAAATGTCAGATATGATTAAATGTTGGCACCTATGCTTATGAGGCTGTGGCTTGGCTTTTTTTTTAAAAATATATTTTATTGATTTTTCACAGAGAGGAAGGGAGAGAGATAGAGAGTTAGAAACATCGATGAGAGAGAAACATCGACCAGCTGCCTCCTGCACATCTCCTACTGGGGATGTGCCCGCAACCCAGGTACATGCCCTTGACCGGAATCGAACCTGGGACCTTTCAGTCCGCAGGCCAACGCTCTATCCACTGAGCCAAACCGGTTTCGGCATGTGGCTTGGCTTTTTTGGGGAGCCAAGAATTTCCCAAGTTTACAAGGCAGGCTGGGTGCTGGTGCATGGAGGGCTGTCCCAGGCCTGAGGCCTGCTCTCCAAGGGCTTCCACACTGGTTGAAGGGAAGAAAGACATTCCCATTTGACTAATGGGCATGGTAGGGGCAATGGGTGTCCCAGAAGTTGTAGGACAGAAGAGCTCAAAGGGCCAGGATGGTCACATAAGCATCATGGTAGGGCTGGGCTGCTTGCTGGTTCCTAAATGATGGTTGGTTTGGGGTGTAAGGAAAAGGGGAGAAGGGTTTTAAGTCAGAGGACTCTTCCTGATCATTAGGACAGAGGGAGAGCCAGTCAGAGAGGTCAGTGGAATGCCCAGCACAGATTGGTGCTCAGGAAGTGGTGGCTGGGGGATGGAAAGGGGTAGGAAGGAGTAGCTTCGTAGTAGGGCCTCATTTACAGGCTGGGAGGAGGCAAAGGTCACGAGCAATGAACTGCTTAGTGTCATGGTTGTTCGTAGCTCTATGGTTCCTCAGCTTGTAAAATCAAACCCACGACCCTGACAGGAAAGCAGTGAGATGGTGCAGCACAAACTTTCCTGTCTGCTCGAGAAATAGTGCAAAGTACTCTCCTGGGGACCATGCTTGGACAGGTGAGGGTCCTATTTGTGCCTCTTCCTCCTATTCAGCATTCTGTTTTCAACTGCCATTTCCCAAACATGATCCAATTGGAGTCAATTGTTCCGAGTCAGGGCTCTGGAGAGGAACAAGCATGGGATCCCCTGTGGGGCCACACAGGGGGCCTTTTCCAGACGCCTGAGTCTTGCATATCTGCCCCACAAGCTTGGGCTCCTGATTGGGGCAGAACTGAGTCAGAGGACCTGGCCTGGCTTTTACACGAGTACCAGGATCTGATGAATGTCAAGCTGGCCCTGGACATTGAGCTTGCCACCTACCAAACCCTACTAGAGGATGAGGGGTGCAGGTTAGTGGGAGTCCCTCTGGTTCCCAGGAGAGCCAGATACCTGATGGCTTTCCTGCCTGAGCCTGCTGCCAGACACTGTGTGTGTGCTTGTGAGTGCTGCTGGAGGTGATGGTAGCCCTTGGCAGGCCCAGCTCCTCATTTTAAGGGCTTCAAGATGCTGCTAGACATCCAGGAAAGTTGTTTTCTGTGCAATAGTGACCCCTTCAGAATCTTATCTTGGATAGATTTCCCTACCTTCATGCCTTATGTTTTAGCTGTAAAATATGTCTGCAAAGAGAAGTCATAGGCATAAATATTATTCTCAGGTCACTTCTTTTTTTTTCATTGAAATAAAAAACTTTATTTGATAAAGATGATTCACCCCTACAGGAGTTGCTTCAGGCTAGATAATGCCAGTCCTCTACAATACTCTGAGAATTGCATCATTAGCTGTTGTTTTCCTTCATTGCTATTTTGAATCTTAAAGGGCAGAGAAGGAGGGTACTGAGACAAACACGAGACAAAATGCAATCCAAGGAAGCCTGACAGAGTTATTACCAATAGTTATAAATGCAGTCTGACTGAACTATCCAGCCACCTAGCCCAGGCATAGCTGCGGGTATTGCTCCTGGGTTGGTGAGAGGTTGTTTTTACAGCTCAGTGAAAGATCTACACTAGATGAGAATCACAGTTTTAAGGATGCATGTTTCATAAATAGTTACTGCACATAAATATGTAGTGTCTGCAAACACTAGAAATACACATTAGACAGAGTCCCCTCAAAAGTCGGGCACAGTTAAAACAAAAAGAAAGAGGAGGTAACGTGAATCTCAAAGTCCACAGGAATTTTGCCTAAAGAGTTCAAACACCTCCAAGGATTCACTTTCCTTGGGAGGCGGAAAGGTGTCTCCAGGACCCTGCGGGTTGCCCAAACTGGACTTGCTGGCTTTCGACAGCACCTGCTTCTTCCACAGCGCAGCAGGTGACACTCTTCATCTGTTGTCATTGTCCCGGTCGGTGTGGGTCTCTAGCAGATAACAGAACTCCTGAGTAAGCCAGGTCCTTGTTTAACATGCTCTGGAGATACCAAATCTACAGCTACTCTGACAATGGAATTGCTGTTGTGAGAAATGCCACGTCTCAGGAACTAACAACCCAGCCTTGAACTCCATGGTCTTGATGAAGACGCTTCCCTGTTGCTCAGGATAAATGCCAGTTCTGATCATCCTATTGGTGATCAGAGCTGGCATTTATCCTGATCACCAGGCCACTTGTTTATTATTGGTTTGATTGTAGGTTTCTGAAGAGTGGGTTCCTGTAGGCTGGCACTTGAGTATAGGTTCTGGCACATGTGGGTTTAAGTAATGTTTGTTGAATGAA
Source organism: Myotis lucifugus (assembly GCF_000147115.1). Classification (NCBI taxonomy): domain Eukaryota; kingdom Metazoa; phylum Chordata; class Mammalia; order Chiroptera; family Vespertilionidae; genus Myotis; species Myotis lucifugus. Next base: position 1,336,374 of record NW_005871208.1, on the reverse strand, counting down.
GAGGATCCTGACAAGTGAGGAGAGGTTGGGTTGACCCAGAAATAATCTTCTGGAAGAGTGTTAGGGGAAAAGAATAATCATGTAAGTCCAACCTTACCCAATAGAAAGAGGGATATGTGTCATGATTATTTGAACACCTATCCAGTGTATTTCTTTTTAAAAAATTATTATTTTGTTAGTCCTCACCTGAGGATATGTTTTTATTGATTTTTATCGATGTGAGAAACATCCATCTGTTGCCTCCCCTACATGCCCTGATATGGGATGGAACCTGCAACCGAGGCATGTGCCCTGACCGGAATTGAACCTGCAACCTTTTGGTGTAGGAAGAAGCTCCAACCAACTGAGCCACCTGGCCAGGGCCCAGGTAAAGTAGGAAAGAGTTGGGGGACCAAGGCTTTCACTGCTGATGACCTAATCAAGGTGATTTAGGGAAAGGGAGGACCTGGTGCAGATTGCTAACACTGAGGTCTGGTTTTCCACCAGGATGTCTGGGAAGGCCAGAGTTCTGTGAGCTTCCATGAGTACCGGGCTCTTTCTCTGGGAAGGAGTTGCTCCTCTTGGAATAATGTGGGTCACTGTTGGTGTTAGATCAGACACCTGCAAGCTGGGAGGAGCTGTTGAGTAGTGTCCAGAGTGTAACTCAGTGGCTCTGGGTCCCAAAGGACCAACCTCCCTCCCCCTCTGGAGGCCTGCTCTACCCACCCTCTGTGGAATCTCAGTGGGCAGTGCCCAGGGATGGTAGGGAGCAGAGGGGGGAGGCTCCCTGGAAGTGGGTGGGGATGGGGCCTGCTGGGCAGACCTCCCACGCGTTCCCTGACCTCAAATACTCTTTGCAGAGGTGGTCCGCAACACCAAGGTGGCGGAGGCAGCGGCACCCTGGGAGGAGGATCTGGGGACCGAGGAAGCCTGGGCAGCAGGGCCCTGGGCAATGGGGGCCACAGTAGCTGGGTCAGGCGCAGGGGCCTGGGCTCAGGTGGAAGCTCCGTGGGGCGCAGTGGCTTCTCCAGTTTCCGGGGCTCATGTGCTGTCAGCAGGGACGGCAGCAGCAGCAACTCGGTCAGGATCTGGTCAGGGTCTCACAAAACTCCTCCCAGAGTCAGCGATCCCACACAAATTCTGAATGTGGCGCCCACGGTGTTTCCAGGCCTCCAGTCCCCTTCCCCGCCTGCACACCCAGCTCTGTGCGCTATTCCACAGACCCGTGGGACCCTTTCCCAATTCTTCTGACCTGGGCCCTGAACGCACCTTCACAGAAGGCTCACAACCCAAAGGATGAAATCCACCTACCCCCACAGAGTCAGGAGCTTGACCCTGTCACCACCCCAATCACATGCCCCACTGACTTATGGGAAAACCTCAGGTCTTCCTGGCTTCCACCTTTTGCTTGTGCTTTGATTTCCCACTAGCGCTACTTGCCCCTTCTTGGCTTCAAGAAAAGAATTCTCTGTTCTACATCTTCAGTAAATGGCATTGTGTTTCAAACGCAGTGGTAGAATTTTCATTCCGGATCCCAAGGTCATTGGGCCTGACTCCACCACAAGTCCCTATTACACACAGCTCTGGCCTGAGGCGGGATGGCACCCGGGGGAGGACGTTCTGAGTTCCCAGGCAGGAGGGGAAGGGCCTTTTCATCCCCTGGACATTGTGGATGGCATAGCTCAACTTCCTTGATAAGTAAGATTTTCAATTCATAAACATTTCATTATAGTTGAAAAAAGTTGTAGGTTTTGCCCTAACCCGTTTGGCTCAGAGGATAGAGTCCCAGGTTCGATTCCAGTCAAGGGCATGTACCTTGGTTGCGGGCATGTACCTTGGTTGCGGGCATATCCCTGGTGGGGAGTGTGCAGGAGGCAGCCGATCGATGTTTCTCTCTCATTGATGTTTCTAACTCTCTATCCCTCTCCCTTCCTCTCTGTAAAAATTCAATAAAATATATTAAAAAAAAAGTTGTAGGTTTTTTTTTGCTTTTTAGTAATTCTAAATATTTTTGAAATTGTCCATTAACTGCAGTTAATCATAATAAAATGAGTTGCTGCTAGGCAAATATTTTCAAAAGAAATGATAAAAATTCAAAAATCATTTTATAGCAAAAATGATTTTTGCAGAGGGTATATTTGAATATGTTTGATATGATGTGGGATGGTGCCTTCACATATGAAGAGTTATGAGAGCTGACAAGGAACTCAGGATGACCCATGACAGGTCACTCCCACCCCTACCCGGGACACAGCACAGAATCAAGGCAGAGCCAGAAGGACTGGATAGAGCATGGGTTCAGAGCAGGGCCAGGAGGCCCCTCTCAAACAAGGGACACACAGGTTGGGGAAGCAAAATAAAAGGTGGAGGAACATATGAGTACGTGCATGAGTACCTTTTTTACATATCATGGCCCTCATTAGCATCAAAGACTGACAAAGGATGTCAGATAAACAGAGAGGACACACAGGACACACCTGGTGATCACATAAACACATAGCTGAGAGATAGCCAAATGCTCACCCCCTAGAAAAACACGACATACAATAAACTAGAATAATAAACTAGAATGTTCTAGTTCTAGAGCAGGGGTGGGGAAACTTTGTTTTTGTGGCTATTTGTGTATTTATAACATCATTCTCAGGCCATACAAAATTATTTTAAAAATTTGCCTACTGTATTTGGTCAAACATTTAATTAACTCACTCCTAATGCCTTGTGGGACCAGACCAAATGATTTCTTGGGCCTTATACGGCCCGCATGCTGGATGTTCCCCACCCCTGCTCTAGAGTGAAAAGCTTACCTGGAATAGTCTAATTCAGAGAGAGGGGAGCCTGGGGCTGTACGCTGCAGCCTGTACTGCATTGGGGCTACAGCCTCGCCTGTCAGAATCAAACCCACTGTTGTGCACACATCCCCCTTGGGCAGTGGAGGGCCTTTAGCCTAGTGAGATGCTTTTGATTTGTTTCAAACTTATCAAGACATTGCCGTGTTCCTTTGAGTAGATGATTATGAAAAAGCTTTTCTGCATCTTTTGTGTGACTTACAGTATCGTACAGGGCCATGTTTTCCTGCTCACAATGACTTACTGATTTGTTAAGGGAAGTTGGGTGAAAAATACAGTTTGGTTAATGGAAACTGGCATATATTGTGCAGCAATATAATAGTCACTAAAACTGATGCTCTCTTGTGATTTGCCTGGCACTGTGCTAGCAGCTTTTTGTTCATCAGCTCTTTTAATCTTAGGTAGGCAGTGTTGTTACCTCCGTTTTACAACTGAGTCACAGAGAGATCCATGACCTTTAGGGTCACAGGACTAGTAAGTGGTAGAGCCAGGATTCACACTCCAGCAGCCTCACTCCAAAGCCTCCCTAAACTGCCTCAGAAAGCAGGAAGTGACACAGTATATAAATGGCTTTGGAACTAGGCTGCCTGGGTATGATCCCGGCCTGCCACTTACAAGCTGTGCAACTGTCAGCAAACTGCTTGACAACCCCCACCTGTCTTACCCCCCACCCCCAAATCTCATCAGTAAAATGAGGTTGTGTGAGTTGAATGATGTCAGCTGTTTAACTTTTGGCACATTGTAAGAGCTCAATAAGGGTCATTACTATTTATGGCCAACATTTCAGGAAACTACCTATTCTTTAAATGGAGGGCATAATAATAAATTGTTAATGCCTCATTTGTAAAGTGGAGGTATAGCATTTGAATCTCTCCCACCATGGGCAGGGTGAGACTTGATCTGAAAATTTCTCACAGGTCTTATTTCTCTCACATCCCCCGCCCCACACCATTAATTTCCAATTCTGGTCCCCACCCCACCACATATAGCCTTGTAACCTTGAGTTTGTCCTGTCTCCCTTTTTGATCCAACATAAAAGATGACCTCTGTCCCCTGCTGGGGCCTTGCACTTTCTCTTGGAATTCAATCCAAGTCTACCTGCAGCCTTATTTTCCTTTGGACCCTTACCTGCGCAGCTGCTCCCCTTGCCTCAGAGACTAGAGTGAGCTACCTGCTCTGTAAGTGGTTGTATAAATAATCATGACTTCCAGTATGCTGGATGGAAGAGCCTAATATGCCTGGAACAATATTATCCCTGGACCTTGGCCATGAGACCATGCAGGGCTGCTCTGACACCTTGCGAGGACTTCTCACCCAAGAGCACCTATTAGATTTAATGTCTGATCCTTAGTTTCCAGGTAGATACTAGAATTCTAGTCAAAAGGATATCCAAGGTGTGGGCCTGGCTGGTTTGGGGCCTGAGGAGGAGCTCAAAGGCTTAGTTGTTGCATCAAACACCCACCCTATCCCAGAAATGAGAAGGATTTATCAGGGTGCTCCTGTGTGCCCAGCACCTTCCTATCCTGCAGGCAGGGCATGTTAGGAATTAGAGGGGGTGCTCCCCATACACCGTCTCTCCCAAGCTGCAGGAGCACAGAGGCTCCACATTGTAAGAGCTCAATAAGGGTCATTACTATTTATGGCCAACATTTCAAAGGCCCCACTCTGTTTTGGATTGGGAGGGAGGATACCTAACTAGTCCTAGCTGCTCCACCTTGGCCGAGTCCTTTCCTCTTATTTATTTCCTTTTCATAAAATGAAGGTGCCAGGCAGATGGTCTCTGTCACTTGTCCAGGTCTGACACTCTTCTGTGGGGAGAACAGTGGTCTGAAGGTGTGGGAAGCAGGGCTAGGAGCTTCCATTCAGTTCCAGGAGGCTGCTCTCCCTGATCCCTGTCACATTACTGCATTCCTCTGATGCCCAGGGGTCCAAAGCTCCCATTTCAAGGAGGTTAAAGGCCCCCATACCTACCAGGGCTGCAGCTCTTCCCTCCTCCGCAGGCAGGGGATGGTGAGTGAAATTCTTGTTCTCCTTCTTGTTCTCTGCCCAAGGGGCCCTGCCTCGGCCCCACACCCCTGCCACACTTCTGTGCTGCCCACTGATATCCTCCTCCAGACCTGGGTGATGCAGGGTGAGATGGGGAGCAGCGGCTGACCCTGCCAGTCACACCAGCAACTCCTCTCCAACCCTGCCTCCCACCACTGTGATCTGGTGGCTGATAACGGCCCTGGGCCTCACCCTCTTGGCAGCTCTGGTTTCAGGGCCTGGGAGACAAGCAGGGCAAGCTGGAGCCCTCAATTGACCTCCGCTTTTCTTTTAAAGGAGAGCAAGTGGGGAGAGATGTGGAGAGGAGAAAAGGGGCACCTCTCTCTCCATAGACCCACCTCTTCTGTAATACGCGTGGGTTCTGGAGGAGGGGTGCCTGGGCTCAGATCTCATTCCACCACTTTCATCCGTGTGTTCTTTTTTAAATAATATATTTTTATTGATTTCAGAGAGGAAGGGAGAGGGAGAGAGAGATAGAAACATCAATGATGAGAGAGAATCATTGATTGGCTGCCTCCTGCACACCACCCCCTCCCCCCCAACCCCCCCACTGGGGATTGAGCACACAACCCCAGCATGTGCCCTGACCAGGAATTGAACCGTGACTTCCTGGTTTATAGGTCGATAATCAACCACTGAGCCATGCTGGCAGGGCATCTGTGTGTTCTTCAACAAATTATTTTTCCAAGTCTCTTTCCATCATTTGTAAGATGAGGATAATAATAAGAATACCTTCCTTATAATTCTGGTTTTTAGATTGAACGAGACTGTTCGTGTAGACCTAGTGCAGTGCACAGCTCACTGAAAACACTCAGAAGAGGCTAGCTTTTATTATGATGATAATTATTATTCTTTTGTCCCCAGACCCAATGGAATCTCAAGAGGCCATTTCATTCATCCTTCTACCTCCTCCAGGCCACTAGTGTTCAAACTTGTCTGCCCATTAAAACCATCTGCCACCTTTCAAAAATCCCAAAGCTCAGACTATGCCCCAGACCAGCCTCTAGGGGTAGGCCCTGCAGCTGTGGTATTGAAGCTCGCTAGGTGATTCCAACATGTTACAAGTTAGAAACCATTGCTCTGAGCTGTCCAATCAGTTGAAGGGTTTCCTTTAGGGATAGAAATTTGTCCTAGAAACCTCATCCGCCATCTAATATTGACTTGGGTTAAGTATCTCTTTTGGGGACAAGTAAAATCTCTCATGCTTCACTTTAAGCCAATTTCTTCTTGTTATGAGGAAATAAGGAATAGTTATCACCCTACACCAAAGGCTCAGTTAGTAGGATTTGCTGGGCACCCCGCCCCCAACCCTTAAGGGAGTGAAAGCAGCCCCCCCCAGGCACCCAGATGACAGGAGCGTTGGCATTGGATGGTGGCAGCAGATCACAGCCAGAGACCAAAGAGATTTTCTAAATTCTGCTGCCTGAGGCTTCTTTTATTTTATCACAATTTAATCATTCCCCACATTTAGCATGAGAGCAAATAGAAAACTGGGTGAGCTTCCTATTTATTTAGTTGGCGGTAGAGACATATGTGAAGGGGTTGATTATTTGTATTCTTCATGACAGGGGTTGAAAGTGATACAAAAAAGTGTTGCAGCGGATGGGAGGGAGGTGGGCTCACATGGTCTTCAAGGAGAGCTGCGGGAGGTGGACGGGAAGGAACCTCACTTGTCTGACCTTTGGATGTGCTCTTTCATATTTGATCTCAGCTACTCATTCTAGTCACCACCTGAAGCTGGTATTATTATCCTTATGTTATAGGCCAGGCAACTCAGGCTCAGGGAGTTAAGCATCTGTCTAAGCCAATGGGTCAGGAAGGGGCAGAGTCAGGATTCAAACCAGGTTTCCAAAGCTGAACCAAGGATCTTTCATCACCCTCTGTTTTCTCTGCCTCTTCTCTCAACTCTGCCTGGCTCAGAATCTTTGACTTCAGGCAACTCTCTTACATGGGCCCATCCCAATCCCTAGCTCTACTTCCCTTCCCTTCCCCTCTCTTTACTGGTTTTCTCCTATTGTCTCCTGTACCTGGGAGTTTCCCTCTCCTACTAGAAGCTCCCTGAAGGGATTAGGGTCAGGACTAGGGCTGTGCAGACCTGAGGTGCCAGGACTGGGTAGCAACTGTCTTGACTTTCCTGGTTTAAGTACTGAAAATTCAGGCAAAGTGAGACAGTTGGTCATCCTATCAGGATCTGAAAGTAGCTGTATTCATGATTGTTTAGTCTTCTGTGCTTTTTCACATGCTTTACAGCATTGACTCCTTGAGAAATAGATGCTCTAATTTCTTTAACTATCTGAGGCTCTGGAGTAGGCGACTTGCCCAAGATCACATGTGGGTAGAAGTAGGGCTGGGAGTTGAAACCAGCTCTTGTGACAGTAAATTTCAGGTTCACTCTCCTGGAGATGTCCACTAAACAGTTACTGAGCAGATAGGAAGGCATGGAGGCTCGAGGCTGCCCACAGAGCCCCTCCCAGCCCTAGGATGCCTTCTCCTCACCGCTGCTCCCCCACACCTCTCTTGTTCTCTCTCCCCACCCATCTTTTCCCACCTCTATAGTTGTTGGCAGCTGTGATTTCAGCCCCAACTTTTGCAAAAATATTTACTTATTGCTCAAATATAAAGGCAAAGGACATTTAAAATATTAGGAAAAAATCCTTCTATAATCTTTAATAAATCAATTTACTTTCTATTCTACTTTTAAAGCCTGGCTTATCTGCATTATTAATTTTTATGTGTTCATTGTATACTTAGCTTTATTTAACATTGTATCACAAGCATTTCCAATGCTGCTATATGGTTTCCATGGTGATGATTTTATTTTATTTATGTATATATTTTTCAATATACTTTATTTTTTCTTTTTCAGTGAATTTATTTGGGTGACATTGATTAACAAAAATTATATAGGTTTCAGGTGTACTATTTATATTGCGTGTTCACCATCCCAAGTTCCAGGATGATAATTTAAAATAATTGTATCCAAGTGAGCAAGCGATCATTTTTCTGAGTGTGGACATTTAGGGCTCCCCCCCTAGATTATTTGATATTTATCATCATCATGATTAAGTTTCTGATAATAGTTACCATCTGTTTGAGTTCAAAGCACAAGCACACATTTTCACTGGCTGAAACGGATGATTCTTGAATGAACTTCACCCTCTGCTTGCTGTCTGGGTTAGTGCTTCCAAGAACATGGGACACACACCAGCACTGGTCCAGGGAACTTTGTTACTGGTTTGAGAGGAGATAAATACAGAATTTGAGAATAAGTATTTAGGAATTTAATATTTTTTTTTCTTTTTACAGTAGAATAACTTTATGTCTGTTGGATCTAAAATAAAAAATTGGGGCTTGTATTTTGTATTCTTAAAAAATCTCCTTTCAGAGATATTTTGTTTTTATTCTGTTTTATAAAAGCATTGGGAATGAAAAGAAAAAGAGATTTGGGGATAGTTTGTCTTTTGGTCTAGAAGACACTATTAGATCCTGGTAGATGTTTAGTAAGTCTACAATCACAGGCCTTTAGTGCTACAGGATCTCATCTATTTGTATTTGAGGAGCCTGAGGTATAGAGAGAAGCAGTAATGCATCCAGCACAATGTGGGCAGTCCTGGACAGGGTCCCCTGGCTTTCACTTGCACTCAGTGACCACAATACCATTTTTTCATATGATTAAAATGTGAGGTGTGCATGGTGATGATAACAATGGGGAGCAAAAGCAGGGGGTAGGGACAAAAATTTTGTCCCATCATAACTCCACCCTTGTCCCAGCTGTGGTCCCTAGGCATCTAGACAAGCCCTAGCTTTGCCTCAGATCACCCTGGCACCCCTCCCCCACAAACAAACATCTCAATGGTGGAGTTTCTTAGGAAGATATGAACTAATAATTTGGGGGAAACTTGAAGAGGAGTTTCCAGCAACTTGATCGTGAGATATTACTGTAGTCCGATCTCAAATGGCAAGAGATGAATGATAAATGATCAAGTTGGGGAAGTTTGTCTACAGTGCAATTTCTGCAACTCATAGGTATGAGGTTTGAAACAGATGGTGCTGGCAGGCAAACTGAACATAAATATTCTCCTCCCAGGATTTGAAAAGTGCCCCACCCAGTCCATGCCTGTGTGTATATATAGAGAGTGAGCCAGATCTCTTGCAAAGGAGTTACACTCCTTTCCACCCTGGTCTCTGCCTCCTTCCAGCTGGGCCTTTGCTCTTGTCTGCTTGCCTGGATGCTCCAGCAACCATGAGCCGCCAGTTTAGCTCTCAGTCGGCGTTTAGCTCAAGGAGCAAGCGGGTTTACAGCCTTGGCTCTTCTGCAGGCTCTGGTGGTGGCAGGTTGGCTGTGGGCTCTGTGTGTCAGGCCCGAGGGAGGTGTGGCGGTGGTGGTGGGTATGGAAGCCATGCAAGGGGGTTTGGCTCTCAGAGCCTCTACAATCTGGGTGGCAGTAAAAGCATCTCGAGTAACCTAGTGGAGAGAAGCTCCAGTGGTTTCCGCCAGGGTGGGGGAGTGGGCGGGGGATTTGGAGGGGCCAGGAGCTTTGGTGGTGGTGGCTCCGGAGGTGGCGCTTTTGGTGGTTTTGGGGGTCGTGGCTCTGGAGGTGGTGGCTTTGGAGGTGGTGCCTTTGGGGGTGGTGGCTTCGGAGGTGGTGGCTATGGAGGTGGTTTTGGGGGTAGCAATTTTGGGCTTGCGGGCTTTGGTGCCTCTTGTCCCCTGGGGGGCATCCAACCGGTGAGCATTAACCAGAGCCTGCTACAGCCTCTTGACCTGGAGGTGGACCCTGAAATTCATAGGGTCAAGACCCAGGAGCGGGAGCAGATCAAGGTTCTCAACAACAAGTTTGCCTCCTTCATTGACAAGGTGAGTGCCTCAGGGGCAGGCAGAGCCTCTGGGCCCCGACCATATGACTGAGAGGGCCTTGTGCCCTGCTGTCCCTCACCGCATTGTGCTGTCTTGGTTTGGTGGTGACAACCGCTTCCAGATGTGTATGTCCTGGGACCTTAAGAAAGCAGTTACCTCATTTAGGCCTCAGTTTGACTTAATGAGGGAATTTGTCTCTATCTTTCTTTTTGGCAGAAAAGCAGATAAGAGGTGTGAAAATTCCTAATAGACAAAATACATGGTATAGTAATCGCATTCTCATTCATGATTATTCACTTTCCATCCATCCATCCATCTATTCATCCATCCTTCCACTCATCCATCCCATAAACATTTACTAAGCATCTATTATATCCCAGACAATGTGCCACAGGGTGACTCCTTGTCCTCAAGGAACCATGACAGAGCCTAGGTGAATGCCATGGCAGGTATCACTGGGGGCTAAAGTCAACAGGATACTACATAGAATTCTGTCTGAGTTCCTCATTTTAGGTCATCAAGGGCCAAGAATGAGCCAGATGAAGCTTTTGAAGACCTCCCCTTCCCCAGTTTCCTGATTAAACCCATGGTGAACACCTTGCTCCAGCATTTCCGTTTGTCTAGAGGTGGAGGCACAGTGGCTACTGTAGGATCCCCAGAAGGTTTTTTGCCCTTGTGGATGTAGTGGAAAGCACCCTGGAGTACAAAAGATTCTGGATTCTCAGGGACTTTCCTTCAGTCCCCACAGGAGTTCTGTGTTGAGGCAAGAGCTTGACCTGTGATCTGACAGCAGAAGTGCCATGGCCAAGGTCCAGTTTTGGGTTGCATACCTGGCCTCTAATATCTGGGTAAATGCTGGGGGTGGGACAGAGTGTGTGAGCCAGGCGAGGTGGGGTAAGAGTGTTGAGGCCTAGAGATAGCCTCAACAGAGTGCTATCAAAGTGCTTCTGGCTACTTCTGATCACCTTGGATGGGAAATTTGGTTGAATATCATCACACCTCAGGCATAGGCAGGGACTGGGAGGGCTTGACTGGAGCAAGGAGGTGACAAGTGAAGGAGACACTACTGGGAGGTCAAGGCTGGACCAAGGGAGGGGCAGGAACAAGAGCAGGTTGGGGAAGAGGGTCAGTGAAATGACCATGGGCTGCTGGCAGCTGATCTCCTGAGACTCATTTAATTGTGGTTCCTGCCATTAATAGGACATCTGTTCAGATTTGCAGTGTGGGGCTGTGCCCAGAGGCCAAGATTCAGGAAAGTATGGCTTCTTGTCCTTCCCCAAGGGCATGGCCTATGATGACCATGAAGAGAGAGTTCTCATCCAGGAAGGCTCTGACCTTGCAGGAAGGGAAAAGGCTTCTACTGCAGTGACTTCTGACACTAGTTTCCAGCTTTCACCCTTAACCCTTTTCAGCCTATTTTTTTAAAATACATTTTTATTGATTTCAGAGAGGAAGGGAGAAGGAAAAAGAGATAGAAACATGAATGATGAGAGAGAATCATTGATTGGCTGCCTCCTGCACCCTGCCCACTGGGGATCGAGCCCTCAACTCAGGCATGTGCCCTGACAGAGAATTAAATGGTGACCTCCTGGTTCATGGGTTAACACTCAACCACTGAGCCATGCCAGCCGGGCGATCCAGTCTATTCTTAGCACCACAGGAGACCTATTCTTAAAAATATCACATCACTCCTCCACTTAAATCCTCTATTGGCTTCTTGCCTCATTTAGAATAAAAGCCAAGATCATATAAGATCCTGTATAATCTGGCCCTCCAACCCACAGCTGCTGCTAACCTCTGGCTTGCATTTGTGAGAATTAGGCAACTTTGCCACCATCAAATGGAATAGCTCTCAAGCTGCAAAGTTTAGTAACAGAGTGAGGCCTGGAATTTAGCTCCCCAGGGTACAAACTCACTATCTTCAGTGGCCCTGCACCCCTTCCCTGCCTCTTCTCCAGCTTTCCAGCACACTATTGCTTCTTGCAGTCTCCAGTGCCCCAAGCATGGTCCTACCTCAGGGCCTTACCCCTTGCCATTTTCTCTACTTGGAATTCTTTCCACCAAAGAGTGGGCTGGCCTCCCCCCTCACCTCCTTCAGGTTTTAGCTCAGATGCCACTGTTTCAGTGAGGCCTTCCCTGATGTCCCTATTTAAAATAGCACCCTCATCCCAGCATCCCTATCCACCATCCCTGTAGTCCCTGCAGTCATTTGGCACACTGTATATTTTGCATTTCTTTACACTTGTCTCTCTGAATAGAATGTAAACTCCTGGAAAACAGGGGTTTTGTCTGTTTTGTTTATTATTGCATCTCCAGAATCCAGAATAGTGCCTGGTACATGATAATTGCTCAATAAATCTGTGCTGAATGAAAAATGAAGTCAGCCCTTCATGTATCAGGCTTGTCTATCAGAGAGTAGGAATAGAGACAAAGGTTTGTTTTTTTTTGCCAATGACTGAAAGGGGCCTCAGGAAGAAAAGGGGGGCAGTCCAGTTCTCTTTATTCAGCTGACCTTGAATCCTCTATGCTAGGCAGTTCCAAAGCCCTTAGCATTTCATTAGCCGGTGATACTTATAAACCGTTTTCTCTGTGTTGGGCACTGTGTGTCCATGGTCTCAGCACCTGTGTTCACTGGAGAACAAAGCAAACCTGGACCTGCCTTCCTGGCAGAGAGGGCCACGTTAACCCAACACCAAAAGACTGCAAATCATGATAGATGTCATGGGGGAGAAACAGGCTGATGAGGGGGAAAGCAGAGAGGAGAGAGACCACTTTAGTTGGGACCTAAAGGGTGAATAGGAGTCAGCCAGGCAAAGAGTTGAGAAGATCTGGGCTGCTGAGGCACCAGGAGGTCTCTGTGGCTGGGGTGTCATGAACAGGAGGGAGTGGGGCATGAGAGGTTGAGTGGGTTGTGCTTTTTCCAGTAAGAAGGTTAGCTCAGCATGATGCTAAATTTTATCTGTGTTAACAGCTTTCCGTCAGTATTGCTGATGGGGGACACAGCCCAGGAGTGTTTTGGGGAGCCTGGGGAAAATTCACAATGGCTTTCATTGATTTTTCTAGTTAAATTCCATTAAAATTGCCTGGCACTCCCTGAAGTCAGCCTCTGCCTTTGCAGTTTGTGTGGCCTAACGAGAACCACAGTTTCTTGGACCCAGGGAGACTCAGGCTAATCCCAAAGCACTCAGAGTTGTCTGACTGCACCCTCATTGTTTGATGTGGAGATTCCCTGTGGGACAACAGGATTCTTTCTTTTGGTCCCCACAATACAACACGGGGCTATGTAGATTTCTCCACCCCCTGGGAGTGCCGCCCGAGTGAAAATAGGCCAGGTGGCAGAAATTTCTCACGTGTTTTGAGCTGTGCTGACAAACCTGTGAGAGCTAGTTTGCCTTATCTCTTGCTTTCATAAGTCAAAAATAAATGAGCCACGAGAAACAGTGTTCTCTGTGCACATTTCCGGCCTAGAGTCAGAACCCAAAGGGAGTTAACAAGGGCTGGACCCTCCGATGGGCAGTCTCCGGGTGGGGGATGCTGGGCACCCTCCTTAGTGCAATATTGTGTGTGGGGGTCTTCAGGGTTCTGACAGCCCAAGCAATGGGATCCAGGAGAGAGAGTGTGTGTGCTCCTGATCAAAGCATAGCGGCATCCATGGTCTTCACCTAAGATATGGGAGGGGAGGCTCCATCTGTGGGCAGCAGAAAGAGGTAAGGTGAGGGTTGATTATTATCATGCAAAGGATGGCCCATGTACTTGGTCTGTACAGCCAGCCAGCTCTCTGGACCCTATACCTGACCTTAGTGTCCACAGTTTTGCGAAGAGGTGCTGAGAGTATTGGACAATGTCCACTTTTGATTCTCTATGTGAATGAAGGAAATAGCAATCTGGGTGGTTTCCAAACACTAGACAGCCTCCAAGTCCTGACTTTGGGGCTCTGGAATGCATTTCACTACATGAAAAAAAAAATGAGAACATTTACTTTTACATTCTGTCCGGGTTATGAAAGCATTTCAATGAGGTGACCTTCCTGAAAACCATACCGGCAGATAGCGGAGGTGGTGGGGACACCTAGGCATGTTGGCTCAGGAATCAGGTAATATTCTAAACCAAATTTTTCCTTCCCTCTTCTTATTTCCCTTTCTCTCAGTCACTTGAAGCGTCAACTACAAAGATTAATGAGCCTGGGATGTGCCATTGTTTCAGGTGCCAGATCACTATTTCCTCGTGTTGGTACAGATCAACTGAGTGGGGCAGTGACTGCTGTAAATGGAGGTAGTTAAAGGAAATAAGGGCTCAGCTGGAGGGATTTACCTTCAACACCAGAGTTAGCTTAGAGTTCATTTTAGGCTCATTGATTTTACAGCCATGGGCCAACCATCAGCAACCACACTGTGCTCATGTGTCCTGGTCCCAAAGTAACCCTGGAGGGGCCATCCTGATTTTCCGAGTTCTGGGTATGCTGTGAGACTGCTCAGCCTCCTCTCCAAGGGGGTGTTTCTCACACCCATGACCTGGGGTGAACATGGAGCTCTCTTGTTTTAGGTGCGATTCTTGGAGCAGCAGAATCAGGTGCTACAAACAAAATGGGAGCTGCTGCAGCAGTTAAACACGTCGACTCAGCCCTTCAGCCTGGAGCCTGCCTTGGAGAACTACATCAGCGAGCTGCGGAGGCAGGTGGACTTCCTCAATGCAGAGCAGATGCGCCAGAACTCGGAGGTCATGAACATGCAGGATGTGGTGGAGACCTACAAGAACAAGTGAGGCGCTAGGCGGGCGGAGCGCTCAGGGGGAAGCACGGCAGGGAAGTGATTCATGGGGCAACACATTCTGCTTCAGTGTTACTGTGGAAGGGGTGGGAGCAGGGCCACTCTGCACAGCCACACAGGCTCTGCATTGCACAGCTGCTGGGCACCGTTTGCATATGGTAGCCCTGGCACTGCCAGTCAGCCCTCAATTGTATTGCGTGGGGACGGGGAAGACTAGCTCCATGGATGTTGGAGCCCAATAAGCTTAGTTCTGGTGTGGGATTTGCCACTTTCTGGTTGCCTGTAAGCTCATCTATCCATACCTGTAGTTTTCACATTAGTAAAGTGGAGATAGTAAGTACCCTCCTTGTTAGATTGTTGTGAGGGGTAGATCGTGGCTCTCAAACTTTAGTGTGCATCAGCTTGTTAAACTCAGATCCATCAGGTAGGTCTGGAATGGGGCTGAAGTGTTTGATTCCTAATATTTCCAAGGGATGATGATGCTGGGAGACTGGAGGCCACACTTTAAGATCCACTAGTTTGGTTGAAGTTATTCTTAACAAGTTCGTAGGATGTCCTTGCACCTACTGAGCATGCAGTTAGCATTAGTTATTATTAATAATAATGGTAGGGGTGACAGGACTTGTCTAATTCTACATCAGCTGCTCCTGCACCCTGCAGATAACTGAGAGGCCTTACCCTCCCATGCTGTGGTGCAGGGTGCTGCTCTTAGCATCACCTTGACATGCTTACTGCATGGGGCCAATAGAGCATCAAGTATGTGTGAATTGAAAAGGGAGAAATGATCCCATTCCCACTGAAGGGGGCCAGGGGTGGGGGTGGGGGTCAGAATCATAGGTGAAATCTTTTTCTCTTTAAAAATTTAGTAAAATTGGTTACTTTAAGTTCTCAATTAAAAAATGATTGAGATTGACAAGCTTACAAATAAAATGTGGACACACTGGGAGTGTTCTATGTGGCTCTGGGTTTTCCACCTTAGGTCATTGTTCCCTTTGTTAACCTGGAGAACCAGGAGCCGGCTCCAGCTGCTTGCCAGTGAGAGTTGCAGGCCCTGGAGGGGAAAGTCAGAGTCCAGGACAGTACAAATTTAAGGAATTCCAAACCTCTCCCTGCAAGGAGAACCCTCAAGGAGCCGTCAGCCCCTGTAGCCTGTGTGTTTTTTACCTTCCTCCCACAGATATGAAGAGGAAATCAACAGGAGGACCAACAATGAGAATGACTTTGTCATCCTAAAGAAGGTGAGGGATGGGAGTGCCCAGAGGGGGATTGAGGGCCCAGGAGCCTGAGCAGGGTGAAGAATTCCTGTGGATGCTGTATGACCGAGGGATGGACAGGGTGACCTTGGGGTTCAGCTTGTTGCCCAAATGCTGGGGCCCTTACACTGAAGGGCCAAGTCTGAAAGTGATGCTAATATGGATCTTTAGAAATCCTTGGGTTTTTAACCTCTCCAGAGTCCAGAAAGTGAAATTAAATTAACTGACAGCTTTGAGTGTTAGTTATGTATGGCCCTGGGACCTGTGGAGGGACCTAGGGTGTTGTGTGTGACTGAGCAAGATGAAGAGCTTGGTGTCACACTTCCTTCTGGACAGGAAAGCCAGAGTTTGCAGGTCCCTTATTTGAGTGGGGTGAGGACATTTGTAGGCAAGGAAATATACCCAGAGAAACTCTGCCACTTGCCCAGGCCACCCAACCAGGTGGTGGCAGGCAACATCTGGGCAAAAAGTCAGACTGTCTTTGCTTGCTGTTCAGGATGTGGATGCTGCTTATGTAAACAAAGTAGACCTACAGTCCAAGGTGGACCTTCTGGTTGCGGAGTCCAATTTCCTGAAACATATATTCGAGATGGTGAGTTCATAAGAAACCTTTGTCTTTTCTCACATCTTACAAGACGTATGGGCTGTAAAGTGGGGAGGCCTGAAACCAAACGTTGTCCACTAGGGAACAGTTACCTCAACTCCTTAAACCTAGTCTCAGGATTCCTGGGTGGGCGCCCTGGAGATGGGAGGCAGGGAGAGTCCCGAGGAAGGAGAAGGTGAAGTTGGCACTACTTCTGTCTGGGAAATAAGGTTAACACCTGGGACGGTCAGAGGCAAAATCCACCATAATCTTTATCAGTCCTGGAAGTCAATGGGGCTGTTAAGGAACTCCATAGGAGAGGACATGTGGATCTTAAAGGGAATGAAGATGAAGACAGCAGTGGTGAGAGATAATATGCTCTCACCACCCTTGGTCCCACGGTCGCCCATGTCTAACTTGGGGGCACTGCTCTGGGCCCAATGCTGGCATATTTCCATTATACAAATGAGACAACTGAGGCACTGAGAGAGTAAATCACCTGCTCGGTTACCCAGCTAGTCATGGTAGAGTCCAGACTCAAAAGTTAGTGTGAGTGGCTGCACAAGTGGAGTTCTTTCTACTGAGAGTCCCAGTGCTTTCATGGAGCAAGTCTGCCTGTCAGAGGGCCCAGCTCAAGGTGGTGGCCAAGCCAGAGTAAGGCAAAGATACAGGGCACAGGGGTGGCATGATGGGCAGGTGGCAACTGCAAGCCTCTGAGTTCAGACTCTTTCTTCTCCCTGGTCTGGGTGCCTTTACCTTTAGTAAGGTACTTTTCAGTGCACAACAATTTAAAGAACTTCCCCCCGAATGTCCCATCTGGCCCAGGCTTCTGGCTTTCCCAGAAAGCCTTGAGGGGGCAGAAAAGGGAAAATGAGGCCCCAGGCAGACAATAGAAGGAGTCAGCCTGTGGTCCATGCTTTCAGGAGCTGTCCCAGATGCAGACCTACATCAGTGAAACCAATGTCATTGTGTCCATGGACAATAACCGCTCCCTGGATCTGGACAGCATCATCGAAGCCGTGCAGATCCAGTACGAGATGATTGCACAGAAGAGCAAGGAGGAGGCCGAGGCACTGTACCAGACCAAGGTGAGTCCTGCTGCCCCACTGCTGGGCTTGGGACTAAAAACTAAACATACCTCCCGGAACCTGTATTGTCTTTCTCTTATTTCTAACGACAAACATGTTTTTTATAGAAAACTTAAAAATTACAGATAAAGATTACTCATCTCCGTCTACCACTATTAATATGTCAGTATATTTTCTACCAGTTCTTTGTAGCTAATATTTATTGAAAACTCGTGTGTGCCAGACACTGCACTATGTACTTTGTATATGTTATTTCATTTACTCCTTACAACAACCCCATGAAGTGTGGGTTTTATTATCCCTATTTTACATATAATAGAATAGGAGATTTACCTAATTTCTCTAAAGTCTTGTGGCTGATAAGTGGCAGAGGCAGGACTTAATTAAACACAGATATGCTTTATAGCAGCCCATGCTCTCAATCATTATAATATTTTATTTTTTCATAATGAGGTCTTTTAAAATATAGTTTTGTGCTTTTCTCTCTTGCTTATCACTTTGCATGCCTTTCAGTGATATTACATATTCTACATCATCTTTAATAGCAGTGTGGTATCCATGTTAAGAATAGACCTTCCCTTTCAGATAAACATCTCTGTATTTAAGTCTTTGGGCACATCTTTGGTTACTTCTTTAACATAAACATGACCTGGGCCTTTCTGGAGGGTGAAGACTCTGTAGGTAAGGGTCAAAGGCTAGTCACTAAATTCTAAACAACTGGCACTTGAGATCCGCTTTGTGGATGGATTACCTGTGGCCAACTCCAATCTCACTGATCTCTGTCCCACTGTCCTGCAGGCAGATGTTCTGATTGGCATGAATTTTAGCAACAGACTGGGGAGATAGCCAACAGTGAAAACATCAGAATGTAGAGATTCCCTTGAGTCAACCCTCCTCATTGCTTCCTTCAGAGTCATGGCCTGTGGGTAGAGTTCCTATTGTTGGGACCATGTAGACATGGAAAAGGAGATAGAGGAAAATGCAAATAAACATGGAGCATGCTGAGGGCCCCTGAGGAAATGAGGGCCTGGCTGCTAGGGAAATCATTCTGGAAAAGGGTAGGAAGAAATATGGCAGGGTAGAGAAAGTGACGTGGGTTCCAGTGTGGGTAAGGACCAGTGCAAAGGCTTAGATGTGGGGAAAAGGAGGTAAAAAGGGTATCAGGAACTATCATTGCCTGTCTGGGATGTAGGGCTGGCCCAGACACTGGTGGGAATGAGGGAGGCTTGGGATGTGTGTGTGTGTGTGTGTGTGTGATCTGGGAACTTTCCCAGGGGAGAGCGTATTGGGGTAGGGGCTGGGAAGGCAGATCCACTCTCCCCTGGAGGGATTCATGGTAAGCAGCAGGCTGAGTGTGATGCCGCCTTTGACCCTCAGTACCAGGAGCTCCAGATAACAGCGGGAAGACATGGAGACGATCTGAAGAACAGCAGGATGGAGATTGCAGACCTCAACCGCACCATCCAGCGGCTGCAAGCTGAGATCAGCAGCCTCAAGAAGCAGGTGAGATGGGAGTTCAGGGTCGGCTGACCAGACATGCCACTTCCCATGATGCCCTACTGATGAGGCTTCTGAAATTCAACCTTTGCTTGCTTCATCTCTGTGACCATCTCCCGAGCAGAATGATCAGATGCGCTCGCTCATTTCGGATGCAGAGGAGAAAGGAGATCAGGCCCTCCAGGATGCAGCGCAGAAGCTGCAGGGCATGGAGGAGGCCCTGCAGCAGTCCAAGGAGCATATGGCCCGGCTGCTACGTGACTACCAGGCACTGCTAGGAGCCAAGCTGTCCCTGGATGTGGAGATAGCCACCTACCGCAGGCTGCTGGAGTGCGAGGAGAGCAGGTGGGCCATCTTTTGGGGCCAAAGTATAGGTTGCACTGCTGGAGTAGTGGGACTGACTATTTGGAGAGAAGACCATCCCAGCTTTTCTGGAAAGGTTGGTAGCCCGGGGTGAATAGAAACATTCAAGGCAGAAACAGGGGATGTGTGATTTGGCAGGTAATTGTCATCATTCTCCTGCCTCTAAGCAGAATGTTTCTGTATCCCAAGCCAAGTCACGGCAGCCAGGTGGTGACCCCGCAATGCTAAAAACCTTCAAGAAAATGTTTAAAATCCTTCTGGCCCCATTGGCCCCCTGACCTCACTGCCCATGCGCACACCTTTCCTATAACAAGGCTTGGGACAGCTCTCTCTCCCCATGGGCCCTCTCTGCTCCTGTTGTCTCCAGGCTGCTGCATGCCTTCCTTTGGGCTTTGCAGGTCCAGCTAATGTGTGCTTTGTTTTTATAGGATGTCAGGAGAGCTGCAGAGCCACGTGAGCATCTGTAAGTAGCAGAGCCCCGGGCCTGGACTGGTTGTTGCTAAGGGGAGGAGGGCTCAGCAGGTTGCCCAGCAGGGAACTGGCAGTGGGCATTTTAGTTTCCAGTCCCACACAAATGAGCTAACAACTGCAAAGCCTGGAGAAATTCTTTGAAATAAATTATGGTTTCAGCTCTTCTTTAATTTTTATGATCCCTAATCATCAGCACAGCTTAGAACTCTTCAGAGTATATCAACAGTGAGAAGGTACCCTCACCTCCCTTTATAGCATGAAGAATACTTTGAAAACGAGAATACTTTTATCCAGTGTATCTTTCTGCAAGTCAGATGCTGCCAGTGATGAAGGATGTGGGAGGCTGCCCTGGGGTGGCTGCAGGTGGGGACCCCCTGCCCAGTCCTTCTGACCCCTGTCTGGGCTGCCCTCTCCCCACAGCTGTGCAGAGCAGCCAGGTGTCTCTCAGCGGCGCAGGAGGCGGCGGTGGTCGAGGCTCTGGAGGTTACAGCAGCGGTGGAGGCGGCGGTGGCAGCAGCAGCTGGGGCTACAGCTCCCGTGGGGGTGCTGGAGGGGGCTACGGAGGGGGCTCCCAAGGGGGCAGTGGAGGTGGTTATGGGGCCAGCGGTGGAGGAAACTACGGAGGGAGCAGCAAAAGCGGCAGAAAGTTTGGGGGCAAAAGTGGCGGCTCCTCCAAACTGCAGATCATCCAAACCTCTACCAACACCTCCCACAAGCACATTGTGGAGTAGGGACGAAGGTTTCTGTGACCCTTAGCTCCTGTCCCCTCCTCACGCCCTTCTGATCCCCTCTTACTTACCTTTTCCTGATGGGTCTCAGCAGTTTTGCCAATAAAATCATCTCTAGATGGGGAAGTAGGTGGGTAACTCCAACAGCCTATCTTTCGAGCACTAACTGGCAGTCAGAACACAGACAGTCAAATTCTCAACTCAGACTCCACCTAGAGGGCCCTGTTCCTGAACCCAGATGCCCAGGGCCTAGGTTAGCCATGGAGTAAAGAGCATGGACAAGGCTGACAGTGGAGAGTCCACCTCAGGCACACCAGGTTCCTCAGTCCCAGGTTCTCCTTCCTGCATCTGGGCTGCTCTGGGGGCAAGAATCCACCCCTCAGGGAACCACAAAATGAGGCCTTTGGATGAGTGGCTGAGGACAAGGCAAAGCTTGGTAAGGGGCTCCTCTGTGCCAGGGACCAATTCCTACTTCTTGGTCTGTAGCCTCACACTACCGTGTTGATGGAGAATGCGGATTGGCTGCCCGCATCAGACACCCATGCCATGTCTGGGTCTGATTCTGAATCTCTGTCTTAAGAAGCACTGTCCCCTGGACCAACAGTCCCAGGTGAGAGTATATCAGAGGGCCTGAGTTTTTGTCCACAGGGAGGACTGTAGTGAGCAATGAATGGAGGAGTTGATGGACAAGCAATCAAGTTCTGTTCTGTCCTGTCCCTCCTGACAGCTCCATTCTTTGGAAGCCTGGCCCTTTATGGAATCTGGTCTATAGCAGCCCTCCTGAGAATTGTCCAATAGGTTGGGCACATGCAGCCCAGTTCTGCTATGTCCAGGTGCCCAGGCCTTGAGCAGTTTGGGAATACAACTTGAGTCTTGGGAAGTTCAGTCTGAACCAGGCTGCGAGCTGCCCTTTATTTGCAAGGTAGCTTAATGCTCTTTCCCAGATGGCAAAGTCCTTTCTGCCTCCTGTTCTCTGTGACTGAGCACTGTGTGCTCTTTCCCAGATGGCAAAGTCCTTTCTGCCTCCTGTTCTCTGTGACTGAGCACTGTGTGAGAATTGACTCTTCATCTTGGTCCTTAACATAAGATGCTTGAGATGTGGTGAAGGGGACAAAAAAGGGAAAGTATTGACCAACTAAGGGGCCTTGAGAGAGGGAAAGTGGCTTTACTTCTAAGATCTGAAGTCACCTTCACTTGCTCGCTAAGTCCTAACACAATGTCCAAGCTCATGATTCTCTTGGAGCATCTGATGTGCTCAGTGTGGATCACTTGGGGAGTGCTGTGACGTCATCATTTTCTGGTTGAAGGTTGTACCTTGAAGGGTTTGACATTTCTGGTGTTTCTACAATAAACTTTTCTGTGATCTCAAACTACTCTTTGGTCAGGAGATGAATGATTTCTTCTTTAATTTCTGCAGGCCTCTGAAATTATTCATATTTGGGAAGTAAAGTTTATTATTTTTATTATTTATTACTGCACGAGTAATACATCATCTTGCAAAACCTTACAGACATAATCTTTTTAATCCTTAAAGTGATCATTCAAAAGTCAGCTACACATTTGTTCAATAGGCATTTATTTAGCTCTTACTGTGTGGCAGCCGGTGGCCTAGGCACTGAGAATGCAATGTTGAATGAACACATTTCTGAATCTGAAGGCTGCTTACAACCAGAGGAGGGGAAGGTTCAGAGGGAGGAGAAATCAGAGTATGTGTCCAGCACAGCAGGAACAGTGGGACCTGCAGCAGGTGTCAATGCTGTGGAAGGGAAGTCCCAACAGGTTCCTGGAGGGCTGGAAAGTGGAATAGGGCTGGGAAACAGACAGGGAGGGTGTGGGCAGGAGGTCAGGGAAAGGCCCTCCAGATAGTCTTCTCAGAGACTCAAAGATAAGAGAAGGTGAATATGTGTGAGTCAGAGGAGGCAGCCTCACAGGAGAAACTGAGCTGGGGAGACAAGAGGCTGAGCATCTTTCACTGATGCTCCTGAGGGAAGCATAGATGCAGAAATTCAAGAATGGAGCAAGTTAAGCTGTCACCTCATCCTACATGATATTTCTGAGTCCATATAAAGAAGTCACATAAAAGATGTGACCTACTTTCTCATTCCCCGAAGGATTACAGATGGAACTTGAATATGAGATTCACTCAAATATGACTGCAACTCATACTGATAAGACATTGTGTTCTCAGACACACCTCTACATTCTCTCAGAAAAGTTTCTCCACATCTCATCTGTCTTGGTGGCAGGCCTGTGGGGGGAGTGGTTGGGAGAGGGAAAGGTGGGAAGGTGGCTGCCTAAAAGGAAGGAGAGGTGGCAGACCCATGCAATTCCTACACTTGAAGTCAAAGACCAAGGGCACTAGGACAAGGACAGGAAGACAGGGTTAAACACTAGTGCGTGTAAACATGATTTAGAGTATTCAACTGACAGTGGCAACATATGAGCCAACAGGTGTGATGGCTGTAGGGAACAGGCATGGGGACCAAGAAGAGAGCATTGTGCAGAGCCTACTTGTTCTCTTCTGTAGTCAGACCACTCTAAGAACACTGCTAAATAAGAGCCACGCAGAGAACAGTGGCCAAGACGGTGCTGATGGGGAATCAGAAGCCTGGCCACATGAGGACCATGCAAGATCCTGGAGAAGAGAAGTTTTTTTTGGGGGGAGGGGGGTATGATGGCTAATTGTACACACAAAGATTTGAAGAGCTTCCGTAGCAAAGAGGGGCTGACCCCAGCTGATGACCCAGATGGACAAGGTGGGAACTGCAGCAGATTTGGCTCAACATAAAAGCACTGTTGTATTTATCCTGAGATGGGAGAGGGAGAGGCCACATTTCAAGCACAGGTTGGTTAACCATTTGGCAGGAGGTTGAGGGAGGAGTGAAGGATGGGTGGGGATATGTGAATGGCAGTATTTCACATCTTTGCTGCCCTAAGAATTCATGTGATGAAGCCTGAGAAAAAAGGAATTCTACTTTCTAGTTTATATTTGGGAAAATTAAGATCAGATACCAGAGGAGGATCAAGTCATGGAGAGGCCAAGGGCTCGAGCCAGGATTGTAAAGTGAACCCAAGTGTTCTGGCACCACCAGAACTATTACAGGGTGTGGACTTGATTATCCCTGGATCATACTTGTGTGTATGATATTATTAGGGAATCCACATTGGCTCTGGGGTAAAACACAAGGGCAAGGCCAACCCAAGGGAACAGGCATGGCGACCTCTCCTTCCTTTTAGGCAGCCACCTTCCCATCTTTCCCTCTCCCATCCTTCTCCTTCTGTGCAGAAATTAGGTTGTCCTAGAAAACATGGACTTGTCTTTTCTCTTCAAAAGCCTTGCGCATCTTAGTCCTGGTTGAGGAGGGAACCATGTGACTGAATTGTAGGAATATTGGAATGGAGATTCCACAGAGCAGGAGCATGAGAAATGAAGGCCAAGGAAAGAACAGTTAATTGAGGAGGACCTCAGAGTCTAAATGAGAAGTCTGAATGTGATATTCTGAGCCTGAGCAATGGAATCTAGCATTAAAGACACCAGAAGAGGTTTCCTGGGATTGACATTATTCCTGTTAGACAAGAAGCAATCCCATTGGGAGCAATGAGCAATTTCCTAGCTCTTTACTATATACAAAATGCATGATCTCCTATGATTCTCCCTGGCCCTGGGAGAGGGCTGGGGAGACCACATGTGGGGGCTCTGTGGTCCTTCTAGAAACCAGAGAGCACTCATCCCCTGTTTCTGGTCAATGCTATTCCCATGAGGCAGATACTCAGAGGGGAAAGCAAGCAGATCCATCCATTTAGCAGCAGAGGGGCAGCAGCAAAGAGCACAGCACTCAGGGCAGCAAGACTCCCAGGGAAAGTTTGCCAGCTGCTCCTCCCTCTGAGAGGCCGTGGCCGGGCGGGGCGCTCTGGGAATCTAAATTTAATTCCACCAGCTTCTCATCTACATAGATTTCAATCTGGGGACATGGTGAACAGGAGGAGCAACCACTGGCTTAATACAATTCCAACTCTGTTTGACCTAGGACAAGGTGTGCATTTCTGGGCTGGGAAAATCCTTGGTCTAAGGAAGCCTCTCAAGAATGTTGCCTCACCCTCAATTACCGACAAGCTGGCCCAGGATGTATCTTCAAATTATGAGCCATGTGCTTTGACAGTTCCTTTTCAAGCACAGTGTAACCCCCACAGTTTTGAGGGACCTGTTGCTCTGGTTTTGTCAGCTTTCTGATCAGGACAGGAAACTGTATGCCTTTGGGTCAATCAACACTGTTACAAGGCTGAGCTGGGAACGTGAGATGGTGGGAGGTTCTTGAGCATGGAGGGTTGGTGCTGAATGTCTCAGTGCCAGGCCTGAAGGGCAGGTGGGGGGGTCTCTGAGTGTGTGGCCTGGTTGCCACATCTGTCCCAATGTGCTTAACCTCAGGGATCGTCCTCACTACAGAGCAGGCATTCCACAGTGGGAGTAATTCCCAGTCTAGCCTCAGTGCCGTCCACTTCAGGTGTGCTCAGCATTCCTTCCTGTATGTGATGGACCCCTAGCTTCCCTGGTACAGAATTATGCCCCCTCCCTAAGGATTTCTCCCACAAGATGGCTTCCTTTCAAGAACCCAAACTTCCTTTCTGGGTCTTTCCACTGTTTCTAGCGAAGCAGGGGCTTGTTCTAAAGCTTTTCCTGATTGTTATGTAATCTTTTAGGTTCTCCAAATGAAAGGGTGAGAGAGAATTCCCCCTCCCCTCTCTGTCTATCATTTACCACACTTGAGTTTCCCTCTAAGTCCTTATTTTACAGATGAGGAAACTTAGGAGGCTCAGAGAGGGTAAATGATCTACCTAGAGTTGTACAGCTACAAATTTGCAGTCCAGAGTGGCACCTGGTCTGGCTGACTCCATGCCTCAATTTAGATAACCTGCACCATCCTTTCCTACATACTCACCTGTGCCTTCCTCCTTTCAGGCCCCTACTTTGCTCCGGCACACACTGGTAGGTAACTCCTGGGGGCCTCCTTCTTTGCTCTCTGTCCTGAACAGGCTGCCCCTAGTTCTGCAGCTCTCCATCCTGTATAAGAAGCCTCAGCCCCTCCTCTGCTGGCTGCCAGCTTTCAACATCTCACCCCGCCTCCCCATTGTTTGTGATTCTCCTTTCTGCCTCCCAGGCTTTGCTTTCCCCCTCCCCTGAAATCTCCCTCTCCCACGTTCCTGGTGGAGTCCCGCAGGGCTGGGTGGCTTGTCATTGCATGTTTCTCATCAATTCTTTTTCTCAGTCCCATCCCTCAGAAAGCTCTCAAAACATCACCACACCTGCCCCTGCCATAGCCTGTCTGTGGCATCCTCATCTCTGTGATCAGTTCTCGGGTGTGTGTGTGTCCTTGGGGTTGGAGGTGCTCTGGCACTCTGTTATCCAGAACTGATGGTGGTACCCTTCAGGTGCAGGCTGGGAGGAGAGGGGTGCTGGGAGGGCACCCAAAGACATGGAGGATTTAGTCTTGCTTTTATAAGGCTTATAGAACAATCAAAGGATCAGCAAACACACACGCACACATATGTATATGTGTGTGTGTTATATGTATGTGTGTGTGTTTGCTGATCCTTTGAATATATATATATATATATATGAAAATGAGCCAGTCTATATATCAATATGCACTTGAATATGGCAGCAATTGAGCTTAGATAAAGAAACCAATGGAGCAGTTGAGTGGTGTTAATTAAGGAAAACTCCCTGGAGGAGCCAGCCTATCTGCTGCCCGGTGGAGCAGAGGAGATGTAGGCATTTGTCCTCAAGGCCTGATGGACCCAACATCAATTCAGGCCCAAATGCTCACGAATAGAAACTTTAGGTACTCCAGAGATAGACTATGGTAGGACTGTGAATGAAATTGCCAAGGCAACTGGAAGACCTTTCAGAGAAGAGAAAAGTAGGCTTGGAAGATAGAGGGGAATAGAGAAAAAGGGAAGAAGAGGACTGAATAGTCTGAGCAAAGCATGGGAGTGGAAAACTCAAGTGAGTGGGTGATCAGGAAATCTGTAGGTGATGCTGGTGGTGAAACAGGCCAATGACAAGCCTAGACATGTGCTCAGAGTTGAACAAACTTGGTTTGTAAGTTGCCACCTGGGGAAACTTGGGCAAGTATTTAAGAACCCAAGTTGTCTTTTCTTTAACATGGGGCTAATGGCTGCCACCTCATAGACTTCATATGATGTTTAACTGAGATATAGCTCCTTGCACATAGTTAGTGCTTATGGATATTAGTGCCTCTTTTCTTTTTCGTTTTGTCTTTATTTTCATTTTGCCTTTATTTTATAAATTTGGAGTACACAAATAAGCCAGGAATGAGAGTGTATGGTTAGATTTAATGTCCCACTTTAAAAAATATATATTTTTATTGATTTCAGAGAGGAAGGGAGAGGGAGAGAGAGAGAAACATCAAAGAGAGGGAATCATTGATCAGCTGCCTCCTGCACGCCCCACACTGAGGATCGAGCCCACAACCAGGGGATGTGCCCTTGACCGGAATCGAACCTAAGACCTTTCAATCTGCAGGCCGACACTCTATCCATTGGGCCAAACCAGCTGGGGCTATTGTCCCACTTTAATATCACCACACAGTCTCCACAGTCCTGGGGACATCACAGGGATGGATGAAGTTGGTTAGCTACCAGTAGGGCAGTTTCCAGCCTTACTGGGTTGCCTCAAAAGTCAGCAGTGGAAAGAGAGTAGGAGTGCAATTCAGAAATTGGAGGATGCCCAGGCACTGATTGTATGACTTGGAGCCATTTTTGACTTCTTGAGTCTGCCTTCTCACATCTTTGATAGGCAGGTTAGATGGTGGGAGGTCTTTGAGTTCCAGCAGATGGGAATATTCTGTGATTCTCTGTGCACTCATTTATGGAACCAGTTCCATTTGCCTGTCCTTGAACCTCTTCTCCAGTTTAGCAGGAAGAACACTTGAATTGAAACCAGAAAACTCAGGTGCTAGTCCCAGATGTGTCTTTTCCTAGCTGGAGTGCCTAAGCAAGTCATTTAATCTCTCTGATCCTCAGTTTTCTGTTTTGTGAAACAGCTTGACTGCCTGGTTCTCAAGGCTCTTGTTAGAATAGTGTTTGTGTATGTTTTTGTTGAGATGAACTATGCAAATGTAAGCTGATGGTGATTTTTATGTCTTCTTGTTCCTTCTAGTCCTTGTCTCTCTTCCTCCTCATGGTGGCAGCTAGAGTAAGTTTCTCAGCTCTGTAAATTGTATACCAATTACCTGACCATCAACCTCTAATTTCTCTCTCTGTTAGTTTCTTAATTTGTGGAATCATCGCAAAGTTCTGTTGTGGAAGCACGAATCACTGCAAAGATCTGTTGTTGGCTGGCAGAGGTGAAAGGATGAATACACACATGCACATACACATGCATGCAAACACACATGCACACCCCTCCAAAGTGCTAGAAGGAATCAGTTGCACAGAGTAATATGGCTCATGAGGGAGTATGCTGAACTAAAAGGATTTTGATTGCCTGTCAGAAGATTATTAGGCAACAGTCATTACCACACAAGACCATCCCAGTCTCATTGTTCCTAGTCAAGAACATGATCTGGATTACTCATTCTTTATCGAGAGGGTTGGTTTAGCAGCCCAAGGATGTTAGTGTTAAGGCAGTTTCAGACAACAGTGCCATGGAGATGGCACAGACTCCTCCTCCCCTGCATATCTTGTATTACACAGTGGAGACCCCATCTAGGTCTGCAATGGACCACTTAGAGTTGCTCAGAGCCAGCTGAGGTGAGCAGTAGCTTCTCCTCACTGAGTCTCCAATTCTGTGTTTACATTCAAGTGTGGGGAGCACGCCAGGCTTCTAAGAAGTCTGAGAATGAAAGTCTGTGTGGGGTTTGGGTCTTTCCAGATCTCAATGCCACTACTACCTATTAAGGTTGATCAAATGCTGCTCTCCAGGAAGGATCCTGGGGTTTCTTGGCCCATTGTAGTGCACGCTGGGCACCCTTGCACCTGGACAGAAGCAAAATCTCCCCATGAACTCAGTTCCTCAAAACTCCTCTTCTCAGAGTGAATTGAAGAACATTTTCCAAGCATGTGAATGTGTCGGGAGCCAAGGATCCAAAGAGATAAAATGGGCCTCCTGCTGCTGGAGCTCTCTGCAGTGAGACAGCCTCCCAAACTATATGATTTTACACAAAGTGAGGAGCACAGCCCCAATTCAGTGCTGTGCTGTCATACAACACGCTGGTTAGGATCCTGCGCATGGTAGCTCAGTATCCCCTATTCGTGTTCCAGCCATGCCACTTACCATCTGGGTCAACTTGGGGCAGGCTATTCAACCTCTGTTTCCTCATTTTAAAAATGGCTAGCATAACAGCATCTATCTCAAAGTTGTGAAAATTAAGTTAATACATATATGTAGAACAGTGCCTGGCCTGAGGTCAGTTTTCAATACATGTTAACTATTATTATTGTTATTATTGCCATTACTGTTGTCCAGAAACAATTTTGGCTTCTAAGATCAGGCTTTCCAGACTCCTTTCAGATCTACATTCATCTCTCCCTATAGTCTAGTGTGAGACTTGAACCACCGGTCAAGTCCTACTTCCACCCCTTTGCTTTACAAAATGTATGAAACAGCTTCTATCTGCTACCTCACTGCTTTATGTGCTTTTCAATGGGCATGCACATGCCATCTGTTTGCAACTGTTTTTTGTTGCTGGTGTCTCTGTCTCCTGCCCTGGCCTATCTTTGAGGAAAAGGAACAACTGGAAAACTGAGAAAGGACGTCTTTCCCTTCTGGTCCTTCCAGATCACTTACCCTCCCCCCCCCCATCCTTTTCAATGACAGCTTCTCTTCCTCTAATATTAATGCAGTTCATTTATAAAGCCAACATTTAATAAAAATAGCTTCTTTTGATTGCTCACTTATTCAAGTCTGGCTTGGTGTCAGGAGATAAAACTTGGTGAGCTCTGGAGTTTGGAGGGCAGATCTCAGAACCGGGCTGGAGAGCTCCTTCTGAGACCAAGAATGGGGAACTGCACCTGCCACGCCCGAGGAGAGTGCCTTAGTAGCTTACAAGGGCAAGGCAAGAATGGAAACTTGCATATTTTTGTGACAGGAGTTATGAAATCTTATCAAGAAGCACCAGGTAACAGGTGTAGGGTCCTCTTTTCACAAAGTCGCAAGCATGTGAAGAAAGATTTTGTCCGATAAAATGATTGCCACATGAGCAATCTTGCAGGCACAGCAATTTTGAGAGCCATTCTGGGAGTGAGCGGTGTAGTGTTTATTGTATTGTTGAGGCTCGTAAAAATCTTGTATGGCTGCAGGCAAGCCAAACCCTTGAGTAGCACTGCATCCCGCTGACTCGAGGACCAAACCCAATCACTCCCCTGTATATAAGGGAAAGTTTCTGTGCTTGGAGTAGAGGAGTGTTAGCTCCTTCCCTTTCTCTACTTTGCTCCTACTCTCTTTAAGTCAACATGAGTCGCCACTTTAGTTCCAGGTCTGGGTACCGGAGTGGAGGAGGCTTCAGCTCTGGCTCTGCTGGGGTAGTCAGCTTACAACGTAGGGGCACTAGCTGCTCTGTGCGCCGTAGTGGAGGAGGTGGTGGGAGATTTTCAGGTGGAGGATGTGGTGGAGGAGGCGCTGGTGGTGGCTTTGGAAGTCGAAGTCTTGTTAACCTTGGTGGTAGTAAAAGTATCTCCATTAGTGTGGCTAGAGGAGGTGGACGTAGTGGTTTTGGTGGTGGCTATGGCAGTGGTGGGTTTGGTAGTGGTGGATTTGGTAGTGGTGGATTTGGGGGTGGTTTCGGCAGTGGAGGTGGTTTTGGTGGAGGTAGTTTTGGGGGTGGTTTTGGTGGAGGTAGTTTTGGGGGTGGTTTTGGGCCCGTCTGCCCCCCTGGTGGCATACAGCAAGTCACCATCAATCAGAGCCTTCTGCAACCCCTCCATGTGGAGATTGACCCTGAGATCCAAAAAGTAAAGTCTCAAGAACGGGAGCAAATCAAGTCACTCAACAACCAATTTGCCTCCTTCATCGACAAGGTGAGTTTACCTGCTCTGTGCACTGGAAGAGCTGCTCCTGGTCCATTTGAGAGTGGCGCAGCCAAGACGTGTTTGGGTTTGAGCCTCAATTTTCTGTGTTCAGATGACTAAAACAGTGTTTTGTAGAATTGTTTTCTACGAGATGTGTTAGAAGTACGTATGCCTGTGAATGATGCTAATGACTAAACTCTCTCTTGGACAAAGGGGTCTGGGGTCTACATAAACGTGGGTCAATTTGACATCACCTTCAAGTGTTTTTTAATTCAACTCCTGGGCTGAATTGGGACTCACAAATGCTGAATGAAGATAACAGAAATGGGGCTAACTCAACCTTCTAGGGTGCAAATGAGAACCCTGGAAAAGTTTTCCAAACCATAAAAAGGAAGTTGAGTGTAAACAGAGGCATTGGGTTTTATAGCAGAAGGTATGGAGTCAGTGCCAAGCATCTTTTGCGGTCCGCCCTCTGAGAATTTTACATTGGTACCATATCAAGGTGGAGATTTTTTGTACTTATATTTCCAAATATCTGCTCTGAAAAAGAATGTAAACCATTTTTTAAAACATTTTGCTCATTTATCAATAATAATGTCAACGCAAGTTATCCACAATAGATTTGAAATTCAATTTTGGATTTTTTCCAATATATATTCGAACTGTGTGTATGTTCAGGGAATGCAAACCAATTTTTATGGTAATTGGCTTAAAAAATTGGAAGGCAAATCTCTTAAATGTCCTGTATCTATTTCAAAGGGCAGTTGCAGTAATTTTACATGTGCTTTGCTATTTGGTTTTTGTGTAGCTACTCTCCTAAAGTTCCTACTGAAATAGTACTATGATTGCCATTCTCAGGGAAATTAAAGCTTCACTGAATTAACAGTGAGTTGGGTTTTGTTTTGAAGATGATGCTAACTTGATCATCTTTTTTTTTCTTTCAATTTTTCTGTTCATCATGGCCAGGAAAATAAGAATAACAGTTCTTTCCTAAGTGAGGTTTGGGCCTTGTTATGTGGTAGCCCTTGGTGCTCAGTGGCCAGAGGCCTCCACTTCTGTATCAGTGGGTAATGAGGTTTTGTGTTCTTAGGTGCGGTTCCTGGAGCAGCAGAACCAGGTGCTGCAAACAAAATGGGAGCTGCTGCAGCAGATAAATACCTCCACCAGGACCCACGACCTAACCCCCTACTTTGAGTCATACATCAACAGTCTTAGAAAGAGAATGGACCAACTGAAGAGCGATCAATCTCGAATGGATTCGGAATTGAAGACCATGCAAGATCTGGTGGAAGAGTACCGGAATAAGTAAGGACACCTGGCTGGGCAATTTTTGACTTTTGCTTTAAATATTTCCAGCAAGTGGCAAGCTAAGACTATGAAGAGAATGTAACAATGTCTTTTCTTAGGTGAGAGGTAAATCAATTTGGCATTTTCTGAAATCTTCATTTTCTTAGAATCTGGAAATTCTTTAATGGTTATATTGCTCAGAAGAAAGGGGTGGCCAGAATGTCCTAGGCTAGTAACAGAAAAGCAGTGAGAAGCAGGGCTAGTTTTAGACTAGAAAGCGAAACTTCAGGCCTCTCTCCTTCTCTGAATCTCCTATTCACTTCTGATTTCCTTGCAGATATGAGGAAGAGATCAACAAACGGACAAATGCAGAGAATGAATTTGTGACCATCAAGAAGGTCAGTAAATTCTGTAGGGTGGACCTTACATCTAAAATAAACAATAGAACAGGGTCTCTAATTATTAAGCAGAAAGGAGCCACTATGTGGAGAAGCAGGTAGTGGGCCTGATGACTATCTGAAGTAGCGTTTTCCTTCCACATTATCATGGACCTGGACTTTCTCAGGTCCCCTGCTTCTCCAGAGCCCTCACTACTTCATGTAGCAAGAGGGGAGGCAAGTTCTCAGCAAATCAGGCAAGCTCCTTTGTGATTGTGTTCCCAGGGGTGGGGCAATTTAGGGATTCCGATCCACCTGTGATATCAAGGTGTGGAGCAGACCCCAAACACCTTTTCTGCTTGGAAAATCCCCTCACAGTTAGTAAGAGGGATTTGCCCTGGAAAGACGATGACTTCTTACTGCCTATTCTCCTCTAGGATGTAGATGCTGCTTATATGGCCAAGGTGGAACTTCAGGCCAAAGTTGACAACCTGCGCCAGGAAATTGATTTCTTCACAGCACTCTACCAAATGGTAAGCCCTCTAATTTCAACCACGTTTACCAAGCGGAGAACTTTAAGCCTGAACCCACCACTATCGAGAAGAATAGAGATATATCTTCCATCTCTTGAACCCTCCCTCTGTCTAAGTTGTTCTCTTTTTTAACATTATAAGACTCACTGAACTATTATGTCTTGCAGGAGCTGTCTCAGATGCAGACTCATATAAGTGACACCAATGTCATCCTCTCCATGGACAATAACCGCAGCCTGGACTTGGATAGCATCATCGCTGAGGTCAAGAACCAGTATGAGGAGATTGCCCAGAGGAGCAAGGTTGAGGCTGAAGCGCTGTACCAGACCAAGGTGAATGGGCTGGATGTCTGACCAGTTTTCCTGAAAAGTCTTGCTTTGCTATCCCGTGTTTTCTCTTATATTTGTGTGAATGAGCCAGGGTATATGCTTTGTCACATTAATGGACTTTGCCCATCATTTTTAGTATGAAGAGCTCCAGATCACTGCTGGCCAACATGGGGACAATTTGAAAACTTCAAAGATGGAGATTTCTGAGCTGAATCGACTAATCCAGAGACTTAGAGCTGAAATCAACAGTGTAAAGAAGCAGGTACTTGCTTCTTCTTTCTACTTAAGAGGTGGTGAGTGAGAGAAAAGGCAGCCAAGAGGTTTCAGGCTAGGCATTTAGAAGAATGCCAAGGGGCAGAGAAGCCTCAATGATGGGCCAGGAGAGGCTGCTGCATCACCTTTAAGGGCTTTTAAGGAAGGCAACATGGTGATGTGCTAGCCAGAGGCAGGGGAATGCATGAAGTGACTTAAGTTCTTGTGGTTCTGTTGGATCCAGAGTACTGGCCTCGCGGGGGTGGGGAGTCCATTTGAGATAAGAAGGCCAAGGTGGGATTAGGTACTAAAAGAGTGTGTAATGTGCTGGATTCTCCTTCCTCAGATCTCTGGGCTGCAGCAGTCCATCAGCGATGCTGAGCAGCGTGGTGAGAATGCCCTAAAGGACGCCCAGGGCAAGCTGAATGAGCTGGAGGACGCCCTGCACCAGGCCAAGGAAGACATGGCCCGGCTGCTGCGTGACTACCAGGAGCTGATGAACACCAAGCTGGCCCTGGATGTGGAGATTGCCACTTACAGGGCCCTCTTGGAGGGAGAGGAAAGCAGGTGAGAAAGGGACCCTGGGCAGTATGGCTTCTTCTGTGCTTCCTCCCTGGCAAGTTGACTGCTGTTGAAAGATGTCCCCATGTGACTGCAGCTTGTCCTGGGCATAGGGACAGGAAAGGCACACCATGCTGAAGGAAAGACTTGGTTTCACTTTGGGAGCCAGAGTTCACATTGAGGGCTATAGTGTGGCAAGAAATGCTTTGCGATGGAGCAATTTATTCTTCATCTGGGCGGGCTCATCTGTCATCTGGCCAAAGTCAATGCCTTTAGAGTAACCGGCATTAGCTAATTAGCTCTTGTCTAACTTATAAGGAGATTTCTTCCTGTTTGTGAGAAAAATGAGAGTTGTGGGAAGCCAGTGAGGATTGGATTCGTTTCAGATCAAAGAGGAGCCCCAGTGGGGAGCTTTGGGTCAGCTGAGAGGGCCTGGGGAGGCGCTTGTGAAGCCGGAGGGTAATGAGGACTTGGCTTTTCTTTCTCTTCCAGGATGTCTGGAGAGTGCGCCCCGAACGTGAGCGTGTGTAAGTACAACCCAGGGGCCTGTGCAAGTTCGGCTGGGTGGGAACACGCCATGGGATTGAAGGTAACTGAGTGTCCCCTTGCAGCTGTGAGCACCAGCCACACCAGCATCAGTGGAGGTGGTGGCCGAGGAGGAGGCGGTAGCTACGGTTCCGGAGGCGGCTACGGAGGTGGTGGAGGTAGCTACGGAGGCGGCTACGGTTCTGGAGGTGGCAGCGGCGGCGGCAGCTACGGCGGCAGCTACGGCGGCGGAGGCGGCAGCAGCGGGGGACACAGAGGCGGTTCTGGAGGGGGCGGCGGCAGCTCTGGTGGCCGGGGTTCCAGCGGTGGTGGCGGAGGCGGGAGTTCCGGAGGCCGGGGATCCAGCTCTGGGGGCACGAAGACCTCCGGCGGCAGTTCCAGCGTGAAGTTTATTTCTACCAGCTATTCCCCAGGGACCCGATAAAGCGGTGTTCTCTATCCTGTTAGCTCTCCCTCTCCATCACTACCAAATATGCTTGCAAGACCAAGGCCAGCCTCACTGAAGAAAAACACCACCGGTTACCTTGGTTCAGCCTATCTCCCCAGCTCTTTCCTTTCTGCTCTGCTTCCCAAAGAAGTTTTAGAACCAGTGACAAGCTCAGTTCCTGCTATGACCCTTTGTGCTTTATCTCAGAAACAGTTCAGCCGTCACCACTGCACACATTACATTTCAATGCACCTCCTAAGTCAGCCAGAGGTGGGCAGGCTGGTTAGACCCAGGGCTTCTCCGTCATGCAATGAATGCACATGCTCTGGGCAGCTCATTTCTATCCTCTCTCTTGCAGCAAGCTCCGTGCTGCTTTGGTTTTTTATGTACGGTGTCAGCCAGTTGATTGACTATTGTGGAGAGGTTTTAAATGCCCGTTTCCTTGTGTTGCTGCAATAAACTGAATTTGAAATTCTCTGAGTCTCCAACTCCTTTGTTCCTGACACTGACTATCCTGGATGGGTACTTTGTGGGAGGGAAAGAAGGCCCTAGATCCACACGGCATATGGGGAAGTGGGGACACACGAGGGGAGGCTGGTCAGGTAACATGCGACTTTAAACATTGAACATTTGACTGGACAAGCTCTTTTCCAGAGGGTAGACATGTCATGGAGAAACAGAGACTGGGGTAGCAGGTTTCATTCATCCGAGAAGGTTTTCTTAAAAAGGGCACTGAACAAGCAGGTTGGGAAGGAGGGGTTTGGCGCTGAGAAGAGGGGAAAGTACTGCATGGAAAAGTAATTGTTCATGTGGAACAGTCAGTGATAAGAAGGGGGTGGGTAATGCAGGGTCAACAGCTACTACAGCCAGAATACATACAGACTTTGGCCTGGGGAGTGCAGGAACCGAGTGGTAGAGGAGAGCTGGATATCTATTCTCCACTTTCAGGCCACTACCACTATCCAAAGCTCTGCTTAATCTAAGATCATTTGTGGACACATACACGGTACTTATGAAGTAGTACAATGGGATAGCATGGTGGTCAGAAGCATGGACATTGGGATTCACATATGTGTGGGTTTGGGTCTTATCATCATTTACTAGGTCAGTGGAAATGTACAAGTTATAGACCTCTTTGCACCTCAGTTTTATTATCTCTAAAATGGGGATAATAAGCCTCCTTTGTGAGAATTATTGTGTGAATTGATTACAATGATTAGCACATAGTAAGCACTCAGTGAGTCACAATTTCAACCGTAATGGTGATGATGATGATGATGATGATGATCATGATCATGATCTGTCAATTGTAACATTGCTGATGGTCTCCAGGCCATTCAGTAGATGTTGCTCTAAGGGAAAAATGAACATCAGCTTCCCAGTACTTTTATGACCATGCAAGAGTCAGCTTCTTGAGGATCAGTTTTCTTGTTTCCAATTAGAAAAAATATTCTTAGCTTCAGTGTCAAGGGGAAAAGAGGATATAGATCAACAAGAGTATTATGTAAGTACAACCTGGTGAGCTCTCTCCCTCTCTAGTCACCCCTTCATCAGAGCTGCTTCCTGACTGGCCTGATGTGAGAGTCTGGACAGCATGATGGTGGATAGAAAGATGGTGGAGAGCAAGATGGTGGATTGATCCAAAGTTTCATTTACTGTGGTATTTAAGGGGCAGGCAAAAGAAAATAATCCACAGCTTACAGGATGTGTGGACCCTTGGACAAGTCACTTGACCATTTTGAGCTCGGCTTTCTTGTAGGTTAAATGGGGAACAGAATATTTGCCTCTAGACATCAAGAGAATAAAATACATAATGTGAAAAGGTTTTGTGAACTGTGAATGTGCTATACAGAAGTAGTTAAGTAAAATTTAAAAGGAGTGATAAAGAAGTGAAAGGCAGTGGTTGGCTGTCAGGGACCACCAAGAAGGAAAGTAACTTGATCTGGTCACTGTGGCCCAGTGACAGCTCCATAGGGACATAAAATTAATTTTTTTTTAAAAAAGTAAAAGCATAACATTTCTTTAAAAATGTTTTTATTGATTTTTAGATAGGAAGGGAGAGGGAGAGAGGGATAGAAACATCAATGATGAGAATCATTGATCAGCTGCCTCCTGTACGCCCCCTACTGGGGATCAAGCCTGAAACCCAAGGCATGTGCCCCGACTGGAATTGAATCAGTGACCTCCTGGTTCCTGGTTTGACGCTCAACCACTGATCCACACTGGCGTGTCAGAATTAATTTTCTTAATGTACTCAAGTTGAATCTGCGTTGCAGGACAAATATTTGTGAACCAAACACATAAGAGAGGGATGTGTGAACCATAATGTCCATGTGTTAGCTTGTGGGGGAACTTACAGTTTCAGTGACTGAAATACCAGAGCCTCCCCATTCCGTTATCAATGTACCTGAGAAACTGAAATAGCCACAAAAGGAAGATTTAGAACAGTGGGAATTGGGTGCCTTGAGGGAGGGAGATGGTTTACCTTTTTCATAGGAGAGTAAACCTCTAGGGCCACCAGATACAGCACCTGGGACACTGTTGAATGAACAGTGATGCATTCTAGAACTCTGCCATACACATTTTCCAAATTCTTTCTAAGGTCACAACTTTCTTTAGTCACATTTCAGTATTGGGAATATCCCTGCTCTTCTTGTTTGGACTTGGGTTTTCTTTTCTTTTTTCTTCTTTCTGTTAACCTTCATCTGAGGATATTTTTACATTGATTTTTAGAGATAGAGTGGAAGGGAGGGGAGAGAGAGAGAGAGAGAGAGAGAGAGAGAGAGAGAGAGAGAGAGACATCGATGCGAGAGAGACACAGTGATTGGTTGCCTTCTGCACATGCCTTGAGCAGGGCCAGGGATCGAGCCTGCAACCGAGGTACGTGCCCTTGACCGAATTGAACCCAGGACCCTTCAGTCCATAGGCCGACACTCTATCCACTGAGCCAAACCAGCTAGAGTGGACTTGGATTTTCTTGATAAGGTCAGACATGAAACAGAGATCACTATAATTTACAGTGAAACTTATCAAAACTTATAAGGTCACTAGGATCAAATGAAAACCCTGTATAAGTCAGTATATAATGTAAAACTAAATTAAGGTCAAATGACCAAATACATTATTAGAAATACAGTAAAGGAAAAATATTGATTCAATTCAGTTCAACACATGGTTCCTGCACACATACAATGTGTCAGGGATAAGGCTGAACATTGGGTACTATGATGAGTGTGACATGGTCTTGTTCTTAAAGAGCTTAGAAACTTGGGTGATGGTGACTATGTAAACATGTTATTACAATGCACATGACCCATGCAATGACAGAAACATACACAAGGCATAGAAATGGTACATATTGACATGAGGGTGATTAAAAGTGATGCCCGGCAGGGTTTTAAAGAATAAATAGGAGTTTGTCAGGCAGACAAGGACATTTAAGGCAGAGAAGGACACTTCACACAGAAAGAATAATATGTGTAAAGACATGAAAGAACAAAACTACATAAAGTATTTGTCATCTGAAGGAACCTGAGTAAATGCAAGAAATGAGGGTGAAGACTCAGATCCAATTAAAACGTCCTTGTAGGCATTCATTGTAGTCTGGACTATAGTGTGTGGGTCAGAAGTTCTCAGATGGGAATTGTAGGACTTACTGGCTTATTACAACCTATATATACTGGATCAATGAGAGGGAAGGGGGTTGCTTCACTCATAGTGGAATAAGAATTGAGCATGAACCACAGTTTGGCTTGTACTGGAGTATTCCCTAAGAAATTTGGCCTGCCTATGGGAGATCTGCCCAGGGAAATTTCATTTTTTCAGGCATTTTTATGGCTGAAACAGCTGTGATAGGTGAGGAAGAGCCAGTAAAGGAATTTAATAGAAGAGTGACTTGGTCAGATTTGTGTTTTAGGGGGATCATTCAGGTCATATTGGAGGAGTCCATATTGGAGGTAAAAGACTTGTTAGGAGATTATTGCAAAAGTGCAGGCAAAAGGTGATCAAAATTTGCACTTCTGTTCAAGTCCTTAGAGGTGGTAGAGTGGCCAGAAATGAGAATGAGGATATACATTCTAGAGATAGTTAAGAGTCAGATCATTAGGTTTGGTGATGGATTGAATGCTGGGTGGGTGGGGTGAGGCAAAGGGAAGAGTCTAAGGTGGTTCCATGTTCCCTGGCATGAGTAATAACAGAGAATATAGCAAGAGGGCTTGTGGGGATAAATGATGAGTTAGTTCTTTTGAGGTGTCTCTTCTCTATTCATATAATTATTGGGGTTAGACATGTCCCCTGAAGAATCACCAAAAATTGAAATTTAGAGTAAACCATCAGATAATTCAGGAAAAAGGGGTAGGGGGAGAATTGGAGAGAACTCAAGTAAGAAATCCAGAAATATATGGGAGAAACTTGATCAAGTGGAAAACATTTAAAGGACATGAGACCAATGATAATTCTTCTGGGGCTAACCAGCCAAGATACAGTACTGAGGTCCTTCAGATTTGGTGATGACTTCTCAAAATCTTAAACTCCAATATGTCATCCTTGGCTTCCCAGTATAGATTTGAAGCTTAGTGCTTATCCAACTAATAATATTCTGAAGTAGGGAAATCCACAAGCAAAAGTATGATAAAATTTTCCTAACCCCCAACACCGAGTTCCATTTCTCTGTGACAACCATAGTTTCTTGGGTACCCTTCCAAAGGTATCTATATATATGCAAGCAAAAATGTACACATGTTTTATTATCCTTTCTCAGTTGTCCTTCCACCCTGGCCTTCCCACCCCAGCAGACATGACTGTCTCCACTTCATTGGGATTTGAATTGCACATTCTTCAGCAGATAAGCCTTTGGAATCTGGCTGTGGCTTCTGCCAGCACGGCACAGCCTATGACCCAACCTCAGCATTTTGCCCTAACTTTAAGATATCTGCACACATCTCTTCTCCTTGGGTCTAGATCCAGGTGTCTCTCTCCTAGAGTCTCAGCTATAAGGATAGAATTCTTCCCTCCACCCATTGGCCTTGGGGCTCCCTTTGGGCTGCTCTTCTCCCTTGAATGGCCACAATGCTGCAGCCATCAGTTTGGTGGCCAGTCTTCCTTCTATATCTTGCCAAAGTTTCTTTCCATAACTGAGAGATCTTGGATCCATCTAACTTTAGAGAAGAACAAACTTTCCACCTCCTTACACACTGTCTCCTCTCCCCAAATTCCAGGCCCAAGACAACCATCTAGTGACCCTAGGAAAACAGTAGAACAACTGTTCTGCAACTCCTCCTGCAACCCTTGCTTCTCAGATCTTAGGTCAATTTAATTCAATTCCACCATCCCACTCTTTCCCTTGGGAGAGGGTCTTCACTAGGCTTAAGGGCTGTTCACTAGCTCATTGAAGAGGGAATTCCAGGAGATAATCTTGAACCAGAGCCTATGGTTTCATATGGAATTTTAGGAACCAAATCCACAGGACAGATGCCACTGGAATGGGAAACTTCTATTGGTCCCTTGGAGGAACTATGAGGAAGTCTCATATGATTGCCCAATTCTATAAAAAACATGTATGAAAATTTTAACAGGGACTTTAATGAATGGTTCTTTTAGAAAAGAATATTCTTTCTTTAGGTCTTGGTTCTTTAGGTCTAAGTCAGTAATTCTAAAGATATCAGTTTCATTGACCTGTTTTATGACAAAAATTAAAGTAACACCCTTTTACTGACAAGAAAAGAAAAACATAGATAGTATACCTTACAATCACATATAATTTAAAAATACCAACACAGTGCCATAACTGCAATATAAAGGAGGCACAAAAGGAAAAAATAGTGGTAATAATATTATATATATTTCATGTTGTAAGTTCTTAGGCAGGACTGTATTAGAAAACACAATGAAGCATCAGATGTTTGCACTGACAGGTACAATTACCATGCGTTCAATTAGCTACTAATGCAGGCTGATGCAGATATGCTGTATTGGCAACTTATATACAATGAACAACTCAGTCACTT
This sequence comes from Myotis lucifugus, assembly GCF_000147115.1. NCBI lineage: Eukaryota > Metazoa > Chordata > Mammalia > Chiroptera > Vespertilionidae > Myotis > Myotis lucifugus. The sequence continues at coordinate 1,295,550 of NW_005871208.1, read as the reverse complement.
CTGACATAATTTTCCAAAAAGGTAAAAATCCCGTAAACTTTTTAATGAAAATAAAAAACACTCTTCTCGTGATGTACACGGTCGTTGCATTTCTCAGCAATTCAGCATATAGGAAAACTGAAAAAAATACTTGGCATGTATATGTGGTACGGAGTTGGGTTCTGGGCGGACCCTTACAAGTGGTGGGGCTTTCAGAAGCCTGCAGGGGGTCAAGAATAATCTGGATCCAGCTCAACAAATCTCAGTAACAGTCACTACCATCCCCATATCACAGAGACAAGCAAGGAAGTCTCCATAGAATCCAAAAT